>NC_051157.2:135824993-135853212 GCF_013339745.2 Dermacentor silvarum
AGGTAATTAAATCTCTATAACGAAAATATTACTGGCGGCTACTCTTCTGTACTGGAAACACTCGCACTATGTTTACTTCGCGTAACGCCTTTCCTCTTTTTTTTTAAATCGTGCTGCGGGATATCTGGAACACCCTGTATATCTTCTATTTTGCAGCTTTCTCTGTCTTTCTCATGTTAATATTCACTAATTGGTATCTTTTGGTATCGTATTTGATGCGAATTACGTTGTCCTTGTTTATTTAGAGACGACAACATCTGTGGTGGCGAATTGGCTATGGGGTTGCTCTGCTAAGCCCGAGTGCGCGGGATCAATCCCGCCCACAGTCGTGACGTTCGGTGGCGGCGAATGCGAAAACGCCTGGTTACTGTGCACTTAATGCACGATAAAGAAACGCAGGTGGTTGAAATTAATCCGGAGTCGCTCACTACGGTGTGCCCGCAATCACATCGGGTTATTGTATGTAAAACTCCATAGTGTATTTTTTATGTCTATACTTGGGGCACTATAACGTAAAACTATTCCAATGTGCTTTTCATTCCAATCTCCTGATGTCAAATTTACGTAACAGTCGATGCGGCGGTGATCCACAGCGTTGTTTGAACCTCCCAATAAAACGCTGTCCTCGTTTGAAGGAGGTTCCTTTTGCTTGCTTTCTAAGCGAATAGCATTGCCTGCTTTGTCAGGTTTTTCTCATCTGATTGGCTGACAAGAAGCCAGGAGCACGAAGAAGGGGAGATGGTTATAGTGGGGCGGAATTAGCGCCGTGAACGTAGGTAACCGGATGAGGAACGTTCTGCCCGCGTTTGGGATTGCCCCGCTTGCCCTTTCTTCACTCTTAATCTGATTCTATATAAGTTCTAGTTAAAAAAGGTGATCCACATATTTTTCTCTGGATCCGAATTACGCAATCCTACAACGAAAGGTTAAAAATTCCCATAGAACGGATCCTCAGCGAAGAAGAATTGGCATAGCAACGTCTTATAGGCGCTGAAAAGGCTCGACAATCTTATACTACCTCGTAAAAATTTTAATACAAAGTATTGTTTTCGACTTCGAGCTTTCTGAGCGTGTCTATCTATCTAGCCTCCTACGCCGACGGGACTAGCAGTGCCTACCAACTTGAGCTGCTGTGTATATGCTCATGTTCGCGTTGTCAGCATGGTCACGGCATTGCCTTCATTCGAGCTCCGTCATCCGACTCTCGCCTCTGATTCTCGTATGCGCTGAGCCAGCTGGCGCGCGTAAGAAGACCCCGGCATGTCGGCTGCGGAACACCGGGCGGTGGTTTCCTCCGTACGAAGAGCGATTCGAAAGCAAGTTTCCCACCCCGCGCACGCCAAACTGCTCCTGACGCTCTCGAAAAAGCTCTTGGAAGACCACAGCTTCGTCGAGAAAGGCGCCAACTTGAACGTAGCGTTCGTCAGAGGTTTGCTTGAGCAGATCGATGATAGCGTGCTACTGGGGTACTACTTGGCGCAAAGGAAGGGAAACGTGTTCGCAATAATGGAACAGCTAGGCAAGCCTACGTTCTTTCTGACCCTGAGCATGCCCGACTCCACAATAAGCACCTGCTCGAAGTCATCGAGACAGTCAAAGAGCCGGCCGCAGCCAGCTACCTGCAACATGATTCGCTTAATTTCGATTCCCACAGTAAGTGGAGTCTGCATAATTTTTCATTATACGAAAATAAATCCCCTTCTCCCCGGCAGTTCCGAATAGCCAGTGCGAGGGTGATTAGTAGGACGACGTCCTTTATTTCCTTTGAAGCAGGGCAGTCACCGGTTATTTCGAAAGAAATGCGATTTTGTTGGGTATATAATGCATCCTTAATGCGTACACGTCCCTTTGACGTGTTCAGTTTTCATGGTCTTTTGACGTCACGTGGCAGAACGACGAAGTGGGTGCAGCCAATGTTTTTGACCAAAAGCGTAGGGCTAATGCCGGAAAAGTATGGAATCAGAAATAATTATTTTTCTTTTGTTCGGTCCAATCATGCAAAATTAGTGTGCACATGTTCCGTCAGAACGGGAGTTCACACAGTTTTCGTAACGTCGTGTGACAGACGGGCGAAACGGGGGCAGCCCGAAAAATTTTTCACCAATCATAGAGGGCTGATTGCAGAAAGGGAATGGAAACAGTTCAGAATATCTTTGCGCTCAACAGCGCCATTGGTTAGCCTATTCTCTTTTGACCAAATGGCGAAGTTAGTCGATTCTGTATGTATAGTGCAGTCTATGGTGCAGTTTGGTCAATTTAAAATTTTATTTGCGTTAATTACGCCCATAGTTAATTTTACCTACTCAGCAACCTATCCTCGCTTCCTGTATAATTGAGACCTACATGTTAATGCGTAAGCATTCTTTGGCGAGTACCCCAGCAAAATCTGTCCCGTGCGTGACGCCTTATATCTGCAAAATAAATGCATAATTGGTCAAGTTAACACATGTAATCGTTATAATTGTGTAATAGTAGATTATTGGTGGCGCGAAGTAGACATGCGTCAGGCAGCTAAATAGGTGGGCAAAATTGAAGTAGCAGTTGAGCCAAAAAACAAAAACGCTTACGCATTCTCAGAATTTCTGTAGCAATTATTGTTACTTTTTTTGAAACCTCTACGATGTTATGGAACGCGAACGTTCTTTTCTGGAAGATAATGAGATCCTAAATACGCAAACCCGTTCCATACCGACTATGAAGACTTTGTCTTCAAAAACCATATCCCTGCGTTTTCATTGAAAGCCACTGGAAGCGCATGATTTCGACGTCTGTCACCTGGGCCGCAACACTTCTCTTAAAAAGTACTAGTCTTATTTGACGTTCTTCTGAAGAATTGCTTACCTACAGGCAAAACCTGCATAAGACCGGTCGGTGATTAATTATCTCGCACGGCCTGTTAAAGTATGAGTGCAGTGGTTTCGGGATATAGTTTTACTGCGCTAAGCACTTAGTATCTCGGTACGCGAATATCCCTGTACCATCGGAGTTTTGTGTAACCTCAAAGCCCGTAGTATCATCACGATCGAAGCGTCGGAAGCGAGAGTAAAGCAATGAAAAAGTTGACGAATTTACATGGGCTCGAACTAAGAACCTCAGGGCATTGGAGTGAGTGCTCTACCTTGCGGCTGTAGCTTAATTGTTACAGCATCGAGTTCTGGTGCAAATCACCTCTTCACAACAGCTTCTCTTTTTTCTTTATTGCATGAAAACCACACAAAAGAGTGCTAGCAAAAATTTAACAACACTGCATCATGAACCCAAAGTACTTAAAATCAAGTAAGCATACATGCGGCATTGCAATAAAATCTGACGGTGGCTGCTGAGTAGCATACCAATTCACCAATGCATCGTGGATTGCTTTCGCGAACCATTAAGCGGCCATAGCCCTCGCGCTCTCCCAAACACAGGTTGAAGTCATAGTGACCGACTCCCAACAGGCGTGCCGCAACTTCGCTAGCGGCGAAATTCATGCCACTACGCTCAAGATCATCAATCAAAAGCCGCCGACCATGTCAGTCATGATCATCTGGGCGCCAGCTCATCACGGCTTGCCTAGCAACGAGGTCGCCAACCACGTGGCACAAGATTTGATCCACCGAGCCGACACCGAGGAATCTGAACCCGAGCGCATGCACCCTCTAGTCTCGTACCAAGACATCACAGAACACCTCAAGCTAACCCGCAGAATATACGCACCCCCACACAAGTCACTACCTAGAGAGCAGGAGCGATTCCTCCGAGCTATACAAGTTAATACATTCCCCCACCCAACCAGAAACCACCTCATAGCGCCTACACTATTCTCTCCGCAATGCCGCTTCTGCGCAGAGACCGGGTCTCTCAGGCACATAGTAGGGGGTTGCAGAGAGGCACCACTCAATCCTCTGAACCCTTACCACACCAACGAGCTTTGGGAGGGAGCCTTGGCCAGCTCCGACTTCGAAGATCAGCAATGGCTGATTGCGAGGGTCCAGGATGAGGCCCGAGCTCAAGGCATTCTGGAATGAGGACGCCTCTTCAAAGAAGCATTTACAAAATAAAGATGTTTATTCTCTCTCCAGCGAACCATTAACGACAATAGCTCCAAGAAGGTACCTGGCATGGCATGGCAAAACTTTATTTTGGTCCAGATAAACTAGGGCCCGAGGGCAAAAGCCCCCAGGCTGAGTCGGTGGCTCCGCCCACGTAGGCACCGGTAGGCCAAAGGCTTTCCCGATGGTGGCTCATGTTGTGAGCTCTCCGGACGGCCAGGAGTTGATCCTGGAGGACTTCGCTGGATATGCGTCGACTCTAGTCCTCCTCACTGTTGAGGTCCGAAGCCCTTTTTTGGTTGGGGCACAGCTAGAACTTATGATCAAATAGACACGGAGTGTGTCCACAACTTTTACATTCCGCGGGAAACTCCTATTCAATTTTGTTAAGCACAAAAGGTGTCGGATAAGATTTAGTTTGAAGCATTCTTAATGTGACTGCCTGAGCTCGGTTCAGCTTCTCATGGGGGGTGGGGGGGAGGAAAAAACCTCCTGCCGTCTCTATAGTGTGAGGTGATTTCGTGAAAAGTACTAAGTGGGTCTTTGTAGGAGCCGCAGTCATCCTGGAGCAGTTCCCGATCTGATGCGCGGCATGGGAGATCTATCACAACAGAGTGAGCTTGCTCGTTAGGATTGCAGCCATTGGGGCTGACCGAGTGGCCCTGATGAGCCGGAAACCAGGCTACGTGTGAGCTATCCAATTGCTGGTAATTATGAGTAATAATACTGGGTATAAGTAACTTGTGTGCTTCCATTGAGACGAAGCCGGCGGAGTAGTTCTTAATAGCTGTACGGGAATGGGAGAAAATCGTTGAGCTTCTCCTAATTGTAATTGCAAGTGCTATGCTTGCTTCTTCGGCGGCATGAATTGAGCTCGTTCTTAGTGACGCCGCGCTTATTAATTTACCATTCTCATCGACCACGGCAATAGCGTAGCGGTTGCCCGATCCGTAACTAGTTGGATCAACAAAAAGAGCTGAGCTTTGTTTTTGGCGCAATTTACCCAGAATGCATTTGGCCCTGGCGTCCCTTCTGCCCTTGTTGTGGACAGGATTAATATTTCTAGGTATGGAGTCGACAAGTAATTGTGTCTCCACCTCCTTGGGTAGTTTGAATTTAGAAACGTCTCGTCCTCGAGGCAGAATTCCGACTTCATCTAGAATTTTGCGCCCTGAGTTAGTGTTGGATAGTCTTGCAATTTGTGACATCGAATGCGCCTCAATGAGCTCATCTATAGTGTTGTGAAGTCCTAACTTGTTGAGGTGTTCGGTACTCGTTCCGTGCGGGAGGCCCAGAGCCCTTTTGAATCCGGAGCGTATAAGTGCGTTCAGCTTAGACTTCTCTCCTTTCCCCCAGCTCAGGTATGATGCAATGTACGTGACATGACTGATGAAGAATGCCTGATATGCTCTGATGAAATTGTTCTCCTTGAAACCTACGTTTCTATTTGAGACCCTGCCCAGGAGCCTTAAGGTACTGTTGGCCTGCCCTGTGAGACGGTTTAGAGCCGTAGCATTACAGCTCCTTGCGTCAATGAGAAGACCCAGAAGTTTAATTGTGTCTCTGGGTATGACCCGTCCTGTGTTGTCTGCGATTTTAATTGGCATTCTAAAGGCGCAAGGTTCCTAACACCCTGTCTCCCCTGTCTAAAGAGCAGCAGCTCAGATTTACTAGGTGATAGCCTGAGTCCGGTGCCTTTAAGGAAGGATTCTGTGGTGTCTACGGCTGCCTGTAGTGTCTGCTCTAGTGCATCGAGTGATTCCCTGGGGACCTACACTATGATATCGTCAGCGTATATGACGTGCCCCAAGCTCGGGATTTTGGCCAATTCCTCAGAGAGCCTGTGCATGGCAAGGTTAAAGAGGAGTGGGGACAATACCGAACCTTGTGGTGTGCCGCTGTTGCCTAAATTGTATGGACCGCCTGTGACTGTCCCGAGTATCTACCGAAAGAAGGTATCTACCGGGAAAAGTTTTCCGGGAACAACTCTGTCGTTTTACCTCAACTTTATATTTGTGACGGTCGGAAGCGGTCTGTATGACCTTACTAAATTCCAGTACTTTTATTGGTTTAACGGGTGGCACCTGTGCTCAGTAATATTTCTTTAAGCTAGCTTGGCAGGTGACCTTGAGTTATACCTTACAGGCGTTGTTACAGAAGTGTTCTGATATGTCGAGGATATTTCGCTTTTGTCGAGAGTATGAACGGCACCATGGTGATGTTTAACGTTTCAAGGTTGTTTAAAGAAAAGGGCCATGGTTTGTGCTTCACATGCGAGGCCACCAATTAATTGTAGTAAGGTACCGTTTCTAGATCTAGAGACACATATGTGCTGGCCATATTCATCGAGCTCAATTAATCCATGTTTAAATATCGCTTCCGGGCATTCTAGTATAGTAAACAACGCTTTTTTATTGTCATGCATGAAGCCTGCATTGCTGAAATTGTGAGCCCATACTACCATACTACTGCGTGGTGTCATCGAGCAGAGGTAGAACACCGGGCTTCCAATCTAAAGGTCGGAAGTCCGAATCCTCGTCCCGTCCACTACATTTTCAGGCTTGTAGTGGCGCCTGACACAGGCACAAAATGATTTCCGAAAGCCAGGGGGGCCATACTAGTCCAGGTGCCCACTAATTAGGAAGGCCCACTAAGCTTCAAGAAAGGCACTCCCTCACCAGAACAGCAATGGACCTCCCTGGTGCAGTATTAGGCCGCTAGCTCCCTCATGACTATTGCAATTATTGAATGGCCCCCGTTCCCTAGCGGCTACGCAGCACCAGAACAAGGCGGCGGTGAGACCTGTGCCGTGGCAGAAGGTGCGAAGAATACTGGATCTAGACAGGCCGCCACTGGAAACTGAATCTGGCAACGCTTAAAACGGGAACCCTCTCGAGTGAGGCTACCTTAGCAGGGTTCTTTGAGGAATTATCCAACATTGCTTGGGATATTATTGGCCTTAGTAAGGTTAGAAAACTGGTGAGGCTTATACAGTGCTGACTAATGGCCACGCCATCTGCTACAGAGCTCTTGCAGATAAGGAATACGGAGTAGGACTTCTCATTCATAAGGACACAGCGGATACAGAAGAAAATACCCGTTATTGTTACAGAAAACATAAAATGAATAAAATATTTTGAATTAAATTCGTATAAAAGAAACATTACTGATTTTAGAACCCAATGCAACGTGGTTTCGGCTTCGCAAAACGAGCGTAAGGGTTGGAAAACAGTGTAACTCCCAAACTAATGATGATAGGAAGATAATTTGGTTTTGCAACAATTTTCTCAATGTTTGGGGGCATACATAAAATGTAAAAAAAATCAGTCCCTCTTCTAGATTAAAATTTAATTTTGAATGAGGCCTCCCAGTTTAAGACGGTGTGTTATGTATACGCTAGTATGTGCTAACTATACGGTGTGCTAGGTATCTTGGCGTGAACGAACACGTGACGCAGCTCAAACTACGCAGCGTAAACAAAGCCCTCGCAGCTATTAGGCACTTCACCGCGCTCTCGTGTAGGGTGCCTTGAGACGGAAGCGAGCGGTACTCGCGAGGCACACTACTCTGGCGGGATTCGCAACGCTGTCACCGGCAGTGCGGGCGTCGCACTGTAATGGCGCACGAGAGGAGACGGACGGAATACCGTCAGCGTTTATATATAGTTTGTGAGGCATGTGGTCCGTTCCGTTTCGGTGTGGTATGAAATGTGGTATGCATGTGGCACGGGTGCTATAAGGGGTATGGTGCGCCCATAAATCGTACCAGCCGCGGAAGAAAAGCTGCTCTGGCGCTGCAGCAGAGACTATTGAATTGAATTTCAACAGCGTGTCTACTTTAGAGCACTGCACGGGCCGATTTTTTCAGCCCCGGCACGGCCCGGGCCCGTTTTTACGTTGGGCTGCCCGGCCTAGCCCGACCAAAAGTTTTATGGCGCGAACGAGAGAACCCTCCCAATCTTGGGAGGGTTCTCGAGCGAGAACCCTGCCAAGATTGGCCCGGGCCGGGTCGGGCCAGGCCCGGGCTTTCGGGCAAGCCCGAGCCGGTGCAGTGCTCTAGTCTACTTCTCTTCATCGTTGTAGCAGCAAAAGGCACTCCGCATCTTTGGAGACTCTCTAACTGTCCGCGCCTGAGCCGCGCATGCGCCGTTGACGGGGGGACCACACCATGGCGGCGCCGACGGAGTTACCATGCCCAGAGAATCTGCCTAATTGTCATAGCAACATTATTGCACCATTAGACATGCTTTCAAACCACTACGGACGCTGCATCATTATCGTGTTCACGCCCATTAAATTAGACGTTGTACTTCATTGCGACGCCACACGTTACTCCGCTAGCACACGAAATGCAATTAACTCGAAGTAACATATGCGGAACAAATTGCACTCTTTCTCCGATTCACAGACACTTGCACCTTCGACAACGGCATCTGTCCTGAATGGGTGTCGACGGACTGCAGCCGAGAGGCCTGCTTTGAAGCTCGCCAGGTGGCCACTGTGAAAATCGGACCAGCCTACGACCATACGCTCAAGACTGGTACGGAAGAGTATCGCAATTTATCCCGTTCACTGATGTGCGCCCACGGATTCAAATGATGGAATTCTAGTGTCCTGTCGTATATTGTGTTATTACCTTGGTCTCGGACTTACTGAGTATTTTTTTCGCGGGTTGAGAATTAAAAGGAGTTTCGTGGTAACGGCTTCACCTGACAAATTTCGGCACCGTCAGTGACCTTTGCTGGTTTCGCAGAGCTAATGACGCAATTAGACTCGGATTTAAGGCGTCGTACCGCTTTTTTAAATCTACATACGTGTTCCTTTAAACTTCTACAATTACTCCATATTCACATTAGCAAACATGTGCTGTATAAGATTAAACAATTAATATTGTGCAATGTGTAGGACCTTAATAGGTTTCTAAATAAAGTCCGCACGTATCTAGCGACACCCATTCTGAAGCGAAGCTCTTATTTAGATTTCAAATAACCAAAAACGTAAACATAAACTTGTAAGCCTAACAAGAAAACGTGCAACAATCTGAAGTATCATACGTTCAAACTGCAAATTGAAGGTTATGTGGCGAGAGAGAGAAGGGTTGACTCGTTTTCAGCGCTGATCGAAATGGGTATATGGCGAGAAACTATGGCACTTTCGTTAATTGCTGGTATAGTACTTAGAGATCCACTAGATATTGGATTGCCGAAATATTGTTTGCTTACTATAGTTTTTTTGTCAGGACCAAAAAATTTATATCGCAATTGTCGTTCACATAAGCCGCGTCTTCTAAAGCTCTCAACGTAGGCTGTACAAAGTTCCATTGCAAAATGCATGAAAAGAGCCAATATAAAGGCGTACTTTTGCCGCTTTCCCTATCGTGTGGCCTTAAAAATCAGGAAACCATCCACAACAGTCGTCGTGAGCGTTGTTGGCATTACGTGATTGGCTGATTTCTTTATATAGATGTACAACGCACTGTCTTGCTCAGCACTACTTTGTGTTCTTTAAACATCGTTCAAATTAAGTGTCATAAGTTTGTTCAAGTAGAAATATATTTTCGCTTATAGAAGTTGCAATAAGTGATTTAACTCTTTTTTTCTCCCTTCGCATGCAGCGAAAGGCTGGAGCGCTTACGCGTCGAGAGGAAGAATAAGAGACGGGCTTTCCCGGGCTGAACTCACCCGAAAAGTTCAGGGGCCATTCTGCTTCACTGCCTGGTACCATCAGTCGGGCACGCAAGATGCAAGTGCCATGTTCAAACTGGATCACACGATTAAGCTACAAAAAACCTTTTACACCACTCAGCCGGATATGTTTGGTCGCTGGCAGAGAGTGCGGTACTCAGAGAAACTCGCCGAGAAGTTTGAGGTTTGTGTTTAGTTTGTGAACTTCTTTACTTGCGATATTACCGAGTGCTTTGCAAGCCGACGTACGCAGACCTGTTTGACGTGGCTGATACGCTCAGTCAGGGAGAAGCGTTATATACGAAGCTGGACAGATTCTGGATTCCGCCTTTTATAGACACTTTTCTCAGAACCGTAGCTATAAGAGTCGTAGCTACAATTCTGTAATAAGTAAGCAAGTACGCAAATAAATAAATAAATAAATAAATAAATAAATAAATAAATAAATAAATAAATAAATAAATAAATAAATAAATAATGTTTAAGGTGCGACAACCACGATATAGGTAGGAAGCACGCTGTAGTGGTGGACTTCAACAGCGGGTGCACTCAAGCTGTCGATTTCTTCAGCGGTTTTTACTGCCTGTTCCGCCATCATGTAAAGGTTATGGGAAGTAAAATTGTTTGTTATCATTATTATTATTATTATTATTATTATTATTATTATTATTAGTAGTAGTAGTAGTAGTAGTAGTAGTAGTAGTAGTAGTAGTAGTAGAAGTAGTAGTAGTAGTAGTAGTAGTACTAGAAGTAGTAGTGGTAGAAGTGGTAGTAGTAGTAGCAGTAGTAGTAGTATTAGTAGTATTAGTAGTAGTAGTAGTAGTAGTAGTTTGTCCACCTCCAATCATTCCCGAATCGTACACGTCTGTTTTTGCATTACACCCCCATCTGAATGCATGCAGCCACGGGGGCCGCGAAGGTACCCGTGAACTCTAGATCTCCAGTGCAACGCCGCATCCATCCGCCGAGGTGGCATAGTGGCTTTAGCGTCGCGCTGCTAAGCCCGAGGTCGTGGGATGAAATCCCGGCACCGGTGGCTGCATTTCGATGGGGGCGAAATGCAGTAACGCCCGAGTATCGTGCATTGGGTTCGAGTCAAAGAACGTGAGGTGGTCAAAATTAAACCGGAGTCAACCACTACGGCATGCCTCATAACGATAGCGTGGTTTTGGCACGTAAGACCCTAGAATGTCATTTATTTAACGCCGCAGCCACTGAGCTACCGCAGCGGGTATTCTATAAAGGACCAAAGTTTAATTCGTGTGAGGGACATGTTCATTTTGCCGGAAATTAGGCAGATACCTGCGTGGTATTCTGAAAACTTTAACGGCCGCCAACAATGGCCTTCGCATGAACTTCGTCAATTGACGTATTGCAAGCTGCCTGTAAGATGAGCACAGTTTTCGAAGTAACGTATAGAGCATCGTGATGCGGGCTCATTTGAGATGATAGGCTAGTGTGTGTAAGTTGAGCAGTCAAGATCGGATCCGCAATCAATTGCTAAGAAAGACAAAACACATCTCTCCATATATCTCATGTTAACGCCGTGCATAAAACGGAGAAGCGCGGCGGATAAATAAAGAAAGAAGGAAGTGGGCAACGTTTCGTATTCCGCTCAGGTGCTCTACTGTTACGCCTTGTGTTGGGCTTGCCCACGGCCGGCAGTTTCACTACTGGAACTTCAGCGGAGTTGCCGGAAACGTTCAGTTGGCCGTCATCGTTTTCTCACCTGATGCCCAAAACATATGTGCAGTTACGCTGGCGGAGCATTATCCAAAGCCCAATGCAACTATAATTTGTCGGCCAGAGTAAGCGAAATCCAATTTGTGGTGATTCTAGTACGTTATCTGACATGAAAGATATGCAGGCTCACGGATGTGCTCGACGAGACGCACTGGTGCACAAGGCGCAGCCTCGAAGTTACGCTATAGTACAACGTACGCTTAGCAGCGCACGTTTATTACAGCTTTAGTTGGCCTGCGAGATCTTCTTATCTCCGAGGCCATATGCCGTCGTCGCGGCTATCTCCTGACTTCACCGGTAGGCGGCGCTGACATCTCGAATGCTTCTCGAAGGAGCTTATGACAACGTAGACAGGGCATTGTTATGGGATATTCTTCAGCACGAAGGCATAGATGACGATTTCGTGGAGCTGCTGTGGAAGATATATAGAGACAACCAAGTACAAGTGGTATAGGAAGGTAGAAAAGGTAATGAAATGGTGGGAATTCACCAAGGATTGAAGCAAGGGTGCCCTCTGTCGCCATTGTTGTTCAAGCTTTATGTTAAGGGCATAGAAAGACGACTGGAAAACAGCGAATTAGGGTTTTATTGATCCTTCATGCGTAATGGACAAATGGTGCAACAGAAGGTCCCTGGACTGATGTATGCGGATGACATAGTGCTACTAGTGGACAATCCAAGGGATTTACAGACACTTGCGAATATCTGTGGCAATGCAACGACAAATCTTGGCCTCAAGTTTAGCACAGAGAAATCAGGAATTATGGTCTTTAATGACGAGTCGAGTAATTACGTGGTGTCAATTCAACAAGTCGTACCCAAAGTCAAGCAATATAAGTACCTCGGAGCGTACATGAACGAAGGGAAGACTTACTCAAGCACGAACCAAGATAATCTGAAAATAAAGGGGAAACGGTATGCAGCAATAATGAAACACAGAGCACGGTGGGGCCACAATAAGTATGAGGTGGTGCGTGGAATCTGGAAAGGAGTAATGGTGCCAGCGCTAACATTCGCAAATGCCATTATATGCTTAAAATCGGATATCTTGTCGGGGTTGGAAGTTAACCAAAGATCAGTAGGCCGGTTGTCTTTGGGAGGCCACGGTTAAACCACAAATGAGGCAGTGAAGGGTGACATGGGTTGGGCGTCTTTTGAAGCCGGAGAAGCACAGAACAAAATTAGTTTTGAAGAAAGACTCAGGAACATGGATGAAAGTAAATGGGCGGCTAAAATGCACGAGTATCTGTAACTGAAAAGCGTGGAGACTGAATGGAGGAAGAGGTCAAGAAACTTTGAAACCAAGTACAGGATACTTCAAACTGTAAATATACAACAGGACTTATCAGAAAGGAAGTGAGAGAAATAGAGACAGTGAATTTGATGCAAATAGTGGGAACAAAAAGGACAATGAATATTGAATGAAGGGAAAACGAAGGGAAAATCTGTACGATAACACAAAGGGCAGTGCCTTGCTGTTGGAGGCTCGAGCCCGTTGCCTAATTACCAAAACATACCGGAGCAAATATTCGGAACTAGATGAGGAATGTGTATATTTCGGAAAAATCTGGAGATCACTGAGCACCCTAATGGAATGCAAAGGGATTATTCATCCAGTGAGACCCGTATAAGCAACGTACACCTTCCAGAAGCGCTTGGGTTTAAAGTGAACGGAAGCGTCGACCGGTCAGCAGTCGAGATAAGCAAGAAACGTTTAGATTATTGGTGGACAAAAAGCAGGGAAGACATTGATGCGACCTGATTTGATCTCTTACAGTCATAGGTAGCGGTACAATGTAGACATTGAGAAAAAAAGCTGAAGTAATGAAATTATACAAAAATGCTGGATAAAAAACTTATATAGAAAATCTGCATAAATTGAGCAGGCTAGGTGACTGTTTGTCACCCCCCCCCCCCCCCCGTTTCAAAGGGCATGTCATTAAATTCTCAGCATCATCAGCAGCAGCATCATTTCCCTCGTTAGGCTTCGTATCGCTCGAAACGAGAAGCGATCTCGAAAAGTCTACAAGGTTAACCATAATACGTATCGTCGAAGTAGCCTGAGACTAAGTGAAAGCCATTTACGCAGTCATTTGCTACGAATGAAGTGAATTTTACAAAACCAACGCCAAATTCAATTCGCAGTGGGCAGCGGGTATCGCCGCCATGTTTTACGCAAACGACGCAAACCTTGCAAAGACGGTAATGCGAAATCTGTGTAATAGCGCGCGTACGCTATACGCTATGGGTCATTTAGCGTTCTGTGCATGCGCAGTGACGACCCGCTATTTTATAGCGCACGCATGGTATAGCGTACGCTAAGCTAAAACTGTAATAATGCAAGAACCCTACCCCCACGAACCTGTGGTACCACCGCTACCACCGGCACCGCAGGTACTACTGCACGATGGTACCATGGTATCGTACCACCGTGCGGCTTTTGCCATTGTGTTAGACTGCGCTAATTTCGGAATAGGCCCACGGAAATGGCTAGACAGCCTCAAGAAAATTACGGTTAATGGTAAGACAACTAACGCTTTGCTAGTATTAACTAAACACCTACGAGCATTATCCATCACTTTGCTACCTTAAGTATTTAATTCGCGTATTCAACAAAAGGCAGTGTTGGCTACAAAAGAGAGAACTGCTCTTGTAGCCCTTATATCGCAAGCTGTTGCTAATTATTTATTTACCACGCGGATGCGTCCCCCAATGTTCTAAACGCGAATCCAGTACGCTTGCTTAGGCCGAAGTAGATATGTGCTTTATTAAATAGCCGCGATGGAAAGAGACATCTGCATTGTAAAGGTGAGCAGGGGAGCTCATGTGAATTTAATACCACACAACACGAATCGGCGATATAAATCGTGCATAATATTTATTCGCGGAAACAAACCTGAATCCTTGTTCTCGAAAAACAAAGCACTGCCTTGATTTTTAAACAAAACGAATATTTACCCCAATTTATACGGCCACTAAAACTACGAATCTTGTCATTTTGTAGCAGTCTGATACTTTGCCATTCCTATCAATGCTTCGCGGTTCGGGAGAAGATTAAACTTTTTTTTAGCATGGACAAATGGCACTGGAACTTGAAAGCCGGCAAAAGCTATCACACGAGACCACATTTGTTATTCTAAATGCTTATCAGACAATACTTGCGTAACTGTGGTGGTATTCTTTTTCTCAATGCTTACAGATTATCATCCACTACAGCGTGGAAAGGTTCGATCAGAGAGGAGTGTTCGCCCTGGACGATTTGAGCGTGGAAAGCGGGGAATGCACTGGTAAGTCCAACACGTATGCGGGTAACGCGAAAGCCACTGCGTTACCACGGCGGGTAGACTGCGCTCATGCTTATTCACTTTGTGCGCACTTTACCTTCCGTGCTAACATCCACTCCTGCATACTACGGTTCTTTAACCCGTCCCGCAACAGCGCTCTCATCTGCGTATTCGCTTTTTTTTAATAAAGTAATATTATGTGTATATAATATATAGGGCATTTCTCAACTTCAAATTCGGTCTTACTCCGAAATCGGCCTGATATTTCACAAAACTGCAACTGTTGCTTCCAGAGGACCACGTAAAAGCTGTGGATTAGTTGTGAATGCATTGACATCACATGCAGGGAACATCACTTCGACTCAAAGTATATTATAGTGCTTGACCCAGTGTTCGTAACTCGTCTTTCTGCGTTGTGCATCTTACGTGTTTAAAGTAAAATTCTGCGTTGATCTTTGGTATCAGTGTTGTGCTAGAGAAATAGTGTACGAATGTACGGGCAACAGAAAGGTATTTGTAGTAGATTAAGGTGCACGGTACGATTAGATGAATCTAGCAGATATTGGTGAAATCTAATTCCTTTTGCCTGCATAACAACCCAGAGAAACAGCCCATGTTGGAATGACGACTCATAACTCCTTTATTCAAAGTTTGATCGATGTTTTCAATTTGCGTGACCATTTCTTTATTCATATTGTGACGTTCACCAATTAATTGCCTCTCCTATATCTATGTTTGTAAGTCGCCATCCGATATAATGCTCTCCTTTCGATAAGAAATTCTACACATGATGTGCAGGTATAGTCGCTCTGGCAGATCGACAGGACGGATTGCAAAGTAAATCTGTCGAAAGAATAAAGGAGGGAACTATTAATATTAATTACAGTTAATATGACACCTCCTCTGTTGTCTCCTTAATGTCACAACTCCCTATCATATCCTCTGTTGCCCAACGATTTTGGGCGACGTGACCAACGATTTGGTCACGTGACCTCGTGCTTAGCAGCCCCACACCATAGCCGCTAAGCCACCGCGGCGGGTATGAAAAAGGCAAACCAAAGCTACTCTATACTCGCAAATTATCCGCTGTCCTGTGGTATAACCTCTGACTACCTGCAGCTGAATTTTGACGCCAGAGTGGTGAGAGCTGAGGTTAAGCAGGTGTGCTCGAGAGATTGCATCAAAAGGGTTATCTAAAAGCCGAGCGAATAAAACGTGCCGACACGTAAGAAGCCTGCTAAAAACATCTGATAATACTCACGTTAAATAGTGCAAGGCAATGACACATGGCCCCAGTCAGCCCCTCATAAATCACAAGAAAACGATAAAAAAAGGAAAAAAATAAACTCCACCTCAAGAAATCCAAAAGCCCGCATCATGAGGCAGCGATGCCAGTATGAAATTCCGTATATGAACGTTATGAAAGACGAATTCATCGTTAGATTGCGCAATTGACAGAATGAACTTAACATGGAAAATAATCCTGAAGCTTTATGAGCCAAAACGACGATATAAGTATGAGGCATGTCTTAGTGGGGGACTCCGAATTTTTTTCTTTACCGTAATGTGACCGTAGTTTTAGCGTAGTCGCAAATTGTATCTGTAGTAAACAAGTTAGCATGTGCCCTGTGCACTCAGCATAATCATCATGTACTCAGCAGCTATTTTTATTGTTGATAAAGAACTGAAAGATATTCGTATAAAGAACTGAAAGACTCTTTACACAATTACGCTTGCAGAAATTGCACGAAACATTTGAAGCAGCGTCGGGCACTTTGAAGGAGGAAATGTAAGAGCATGCGAAGCTTAATTTTCATTTCCATGCTATTTAACCTAACAAATTATTAGCGCTGGGCAAATAATAAAAGCATCGAAAAGAAATTGGACACCACACACTGATTATCCGTATACATATTCCAGAAGGAACTTCGCAGCATTTTCGAACAAACGAATCTAATCAAATGAATTGCTACAAAGAACGTTAAGGTCTGGTTGATGTTCTCCACCTGCAAAACAAAGATTCTCAAATCGTCAGAAGAGCGACAACGACAAAAAAGTTTGCAGCAATCGATAAACATCATGGACAATGTAAGCTTTGCTTTCGGCTTCGCGGTGAAAGCCTAAATGGCATCCTGTAATTTTTGTTTGTAAATAGTCATTGACCGTTTTGTCCTGTGTAATCATATGTCAGGTTTAGCTTTCACGCTACAAGCAGTGATACTTTCCTTGCATCAGACCCTTTTACGTGTGCTTACGGCAGACCAGTCCTTGAGAAGCTTTTCTTCCCCCCCCCCCCCCCCCCCAATACCCGCCGCGGTTGCTCAGTGGCTATGGTGTTGGGCTGCTGAGCACGAGGTCGCGGGATCGAATCGCGGCCACGGCGGCCGCATTTCGATGGGGGCGAAATGCGAAAACACCCGTGTACTTAGATTTAGGTGCACGTTAAAGAACCCCAGGTGGTCCAAATTTCCGGAGTCCCCCACTACGGCGTGCCTCATAATCAGAACTGGTTTTGGCACGTAAAACCCCATAATTTAATTTTTCCCCCAATTTCTGATATTTTTTGGCAGTCACTTAAGTAGCGTTTGGGAATATTAATTATAAAGCAGCCATTTTTCTTGAAATGCTTGTCTCCAAACCGGCGCGGACGGTAATTGTAGGCAGGCTATTCTTGCATTTGAAAAAAAAATGCTAGAGCTTTTGCGTTTAAAACTGATCCTTTCTCGGATAGTTCGCTCTCTTTTTAGCACTAGTCGATACAGGCGCGGTATCTACATTCTAAATCATTGCTAAATAAATTGTAAATGCATGCGTCGCGTTTGGATATTCGGCAGTCGATTCGATATTCGATACTGACTATTTCATTCCTATTCCAAAAAAGTTTATGTTCACTGCCCACTATAAATTGTACAAAGCAATCATTTCAGGTTTAGAAACACATGTGCTTAAGGGTAAGTTTGAAGATTATCATGCAGCGAAGTAAATAAAAAATCATCCGCCCTTTCCCTGCCGATAAAATGGGGGTAAGCGAAGCTTGTCGTGAGCGTATCTGACCTTCGTGGTGATTTTCTTTCTCTCTTTCTCTCTATTACTCTCTCTTTTTCTCTTTCTTTCTCTCTATCTTTCTTTTATGTCCTTGGTATGTGCCATTGAGCTTGGACCCTATCTGCACAATCGCCAGGATCGGCCAACTTTTCAACGTGACAACACCACCACCGCCGCCGACACTTGTGAGCATATAAAGCTCCGCTTAATAATTCTCCGCTAGGTATTGTAAGAAGGGCTACTCCGTCTACGTGTTGCAGTCTCTCCTGTGTGCTTGTACTGTGTGTATCTTACATTTGTGTCCTCGTCTGAGGTAGCGCTATTTATCACCAACACGAAAAAGTTTTGCTATTATTCAACAAAACTATAGTGCTGGTGCTCATGTGAACAAGACAAGTAGTGGAGGAAGACAAAAAAAAACATGAGGTAAAAGAAGGTTAGAGAGACTGAGTAAAATTACGTCTAACAAACACTTTAAATTTTCAACATCTGGCAAATATCCCACCACCCTGAAGCATGTTGTAAATATATTCTGCTAGCAGTCATCCGGAAATACACAACAAGAAAAAAAAGAAGGTAATACCACACACACCAAAAACGATGGATTGGAAAACTGACACAAATTACGGGTACAAGCAATAGAAGGATATCATTTTGAAGCAGTGTGGGCTGTTTAACATACCACGTCATGCGCTGAACAGGTAGTCCGTTGGAATAACACAACCGAGTGTCCATGAAGGGAAAATGTAATGAAGACTGGCATAGTATTTGGCCGAGGAGTGAGGTAGGGTCATTGCGAAAATAGGATGCATTTTACACTTTCCCGAAAGCTGCAGCTTCAACTACGCGAGAGCTGCTTTTGCTGTGCTGTTAAGCAAGTTCGCAGCTGTTCACAAAGATCCAAGTTATCCCTCAAGATAGCAAAAGATCACTGACATGGGAGCCCAATCAGGAAATAACGTTTATAGAGCTGACTTGCAGATACCACGAAGAAAATGTTTATTTCTTTAACTAATAAGGAAATCTCTTCAATACTTTGTGTAGTGGCTGCTGAGGAAAACATTGCAGATGCCCAACAAAAATGTGAGGAATCTGACATCAAGTGAGCATGCCTACATTTCTTTCTTTACGAGCTAATGGTGAAATAAATTTCTTCTAACATGCAATATACACAAACAAAGTAGAGCAACGCTGTGGCAGCAACGGCCACTATACTTAAACCATGAAATCCTACTTTGGTGATGAATACGTAATGCATTTCTGTAGATGTGACCCGTCAGTGACGACAAGGCGTGGATGTACACGGTAACCAAAATAACTGGTGCAACGTGATTTATTCACGTGTAAACGTCAATGAATGCGAGAAACGTCAGGCGAACGTCAAGAAGCGGCGAGGCGACCAGCAGTCAAAATCCGGGCAAGCGCAAGCTCGGGGCGCGTGGTTAGCACCAACACTGTGGCTTGCTTGCTGACTGCTTCGTCGTCGTCTTGTCTTCTTCATTACACTGGTAATAGTCCGCATTTAAAAAGATTATATTTAACATCGCACAACGAGGTTGTAGGAGTTAATGCTTCAAATTCTTAGTCATGTTGAAAGTAGAAGGCAAACATCTGCAGTTCGAAGTAGATTATGAGATTTGAAGCTCACTCCCAGCAGTCAAGACTACGTGTCAACGAACGTGGTAGAAGCATTTTCCAAATTTAACAAAGACCCAGTAGATTTGCAAACATGTTCAGGAGTAAGACTCAGCTTCATTGGCTCAGATATGAGTCCGCTTCAAGACTCGAGCTTAATTACTGTCACTACTAATCATGAAGTAAAACAGCTGTACCCTTCTAAGGATAGATTGCTCTTCAGCATTGGGCATCTGCCTTGAAGGAGAAACTTAGATGGTTCATGCGGCGGAAACAATACAAAAACGTTGTCAAACCCCTCCCCTAGCAGGAACAGGAGTGCACACGAAGCTTGCCCAACCCTAGGGGAGGGGTTGGATTCTCGCGGCGCTGTCGTTGCGCTTCGGCGAAGGCAGCCCTAACCTGAGGATCGGCCCGTCGTTGTCCCTTCGCTTCGACTTCAGCTTGCCGACGCTCAGGATTCGCCAGGCGAGCACGAGCACGTTCACGGGCCTGCTCCCACTGCCATTCCGTGAATGCTGCTTGCTCTTCGGCAGAACGAACGAAACGCCGCTTCCCCATCTGACAGCCTTTTCCTCGTCCGGAGGGAGGGGACGCCTCTGATTGGTTGGGGTATGGCGTGATCGCGCGCGCCAGCTGCGGGCGCCGCGTCAACTTGTTCAGGCTTATAAAACCCTGCTTTAAAGGGCACGTATGATGAACCGACAGTGGCTCAATCGGTTAAGGCTGATTTGCACTACGCCGACACGAGAAGGATTTTGGTCTGCCGACTGATGACGCGAGCAGTTTACCAGACGGAAAACACTGTGGCCAACGGTGCCGCGTCGGCCTAGTGCGAATCAGCCTTTAGTGTGGTGGTCTCGCTACACGGAGGTCGGTGGTTCAAATCCGCCGCCCGACAAGAAATTTTTATTTTCGCGCGGCTTGGGTTTATTCGTACGCGAACATCAACGCCAACACCGACGCCGACACGAGTGAGGCAATACAAGCTTCGCTTTAAAAATACTCGTTTTATGGTCTCGAATGTGCTTCAACAAGGTACCGACGGCTACACCGTTTCCATAGTGCCTTTATACAGCAGAATGCGGCACCCAAGTTCTGCAAAACTTCACTCGTACATTTTGCCCTGGTAATTATTCATAAGAGGATGAAATACTTCCATTGCAACTACAAGGTGTCCTTAAACCTAAATAACATTCTGAGTGGGCAGCGCCGGTAGTGCTTGTTCGCAAGAGTGAAGGCACCAACTGCGTTAGTGGTGATTACATGATACGGTCAACATTGTTGCGAGGAAAGCACCATGCTCGCTTCCTAAACCACACTGGCCGAAATCTCTTGGGCGAGTGTAAATCCGAGTGGTATCATCAATGGCAAACACAATGTTGAGCATGCTGAACGATTTGGCAAGGTACTAGGAAGAGTGATCGAGGCCGGCTGACGATTCAAGCTAGCGAAATCCCACTTTGGTGATAATCTGTTCAATATCTCTGTCACAGGGTTATAACAGTCATGGTTTTCAGAACAAAAAGTGCACGCCATTTTTAGGCTGTTCATCTCCACTGCAAAGGCATCGCTACAGGCCCTACTTGGGCTCATTGCAGCATACGATTGTTTCCTGACTAACAGAGCTACACTCACTGTAGGTATTTATAACGTTCTACAGAAAAAAAAATCACCGCATATCCATGAACTGAATGATGATGAGTGGGCGAAGCACCAGGGGATCATTCGGGGAACCGTGAATCCCCCCCCCCCCGTACATGCGAGAGCGCGGAAAGCGGCGACAAATTGCCGGAAGCGTTCTCTACCTGAGGTTGGTGGCGCCGATGCTCGGTTCAAGCGCGACGCCGGCAAGCGGACCCAGAGGCGGCGAGAGCGCTGGAAGCGGCGGCAAACACCAGAAGAGTTCTCTACCTGAGGT
Source organism: Dermacentor silvarum (assembly GCF_013339745.2). Taxonomy (NCBI): domain Eukaryota; kingdom Metazoa; phylum Arthropoda; class Arachnida; order Ixodida; family Ixodidae; genus Dermacentor; species Dermacentor silvarum. Next base: position 135,846,336 of record NC_051157.2, read on the forward strand.
TGGTGGCGCCGATGCTCGGTTCAAGCGCGAGCTTCGCGAACCCTCAGCTCCGGGTCATCTTGCCGGCATTCCCTTACTGGTGCAGCTTTGCGAGCCCTCAGGGCCGGGTTCGCTTGCCGGCATTGCCATTTTGCGGCAGCTTCCCGCGCCCTAGACTCCGGGTCCGCTTGTTGTCTGCGTCACCGTGCTGCAGCAGCTTTGCGATCCCTCTACACCGCTTGCCGCCACCCTCGCCTTTTCATCCGTAGCGGGCGCACCGTTATCAGAAGCGACCGTTATCATCCATGGCTGAAGAAAGAAAGAGAGCGCGCGTCGGGAACGAACGCCCTTGTGCACCGCAGCGCCCCTAGCGGACTCCATGGAAACCAGAGCTACGGACGAGAATGAAAGAGAGCGTGCCTCGGGAACGAGCGAGAAAGAGAGCGCGCGTCGACAACGAACGCCCTTGTAAAGCCCCTATATTTATAAAAGTAGCGCCATTCTTAGATCTTGCCGCCACCGCGCTCACCCCGGCGCTTCCTCCTCGCCCTCTCTTAGCCGCCTCCTGTCGCCCCAGCCTCCCCCGCTCCCCCATTGGCCAATCCGTGTCAAGTGGAAGTTCGCGTCGCGCTTTTGTATATTTTTTTTCTTTCCAGCGCGCTCCGACTGCCATTCTCGGGCCTGTGCGACGAAAGTGCTGTACGCACAAACGGATCAAACGTGTTAGGGACAAGAACTTCGTTGTGATGGCATGCTGCTGCGCCTTAAGTTGCCGCAACCGACAAGGCGAGGGCAAAAGGCTTTTTTTGTTTACCATCCGGCGTGCGCAAACGCTTGCTGCACACTTGATATTTGCGCCGTCTCGCATCGTCGCGTTGCTACTTCCAAAACGGCATTATTAAGACCAGTTACTGACTGACGAAGCAAAATCGCGCCTCAAAAACGTCTCTGCAGGGCGCGATCGAAGTTTTCCTCGGATTTCCTCTGGTAGCGCGTTAGCTGTCGTCTGCCACGGCAGGCCCGACGCAGGCGGCGCCACTGTCGATATCGCGCCTCGATCGCGCTGGTCGCGCCGAGCGCGATAGTGGAACGGAGGAGGAGGGAAGTGGATGGCGCTACTTTTTATATATAGGGGCTTTACGCCCTTGTGCACCGCAGCGCCACTACCGGACTCCATGCAAACCAGTGCTACGGACGACAAGGAACGGACAAGGCTCGGCCCTAAGGTGCTTCGCCCCTAAAACACTTTTGAATGGAGGAAATAAGCACCAGAGACAGCCCTTGAAAATGAAATTATGAGAAGTTTAATCGTATTGGTGCACTGATGACGAAGCAAAAACTTGGAAGACGCTTAAGCTTCGCCTTCAAGAGTGGAACGCGATAGCATTCAAAGATCCTTGACTGTTTCTCACACTTCCCGGCAACTGCAGCTTATGTAACCGTAATCTTTACCGGGAAACGCTGGCGGTGAACGCTATGCACCAAGGTGCGCTTTCTGGTAGAAACGCGGCCTCTTTCGTGATCCGGCCCTCTTTTATTGTTTGCACCTTTAATATTTCAGCCTCAGAAGATTTAGCATAAAAGGCATGCGCTGTCGGTTTGGTTTCATGACAATTGTTTGTGGTCTGTCACTCTCAACATTCCGAGGAATAACTTTGCAAAGAATGCACGACAAAGTGTGAGCAACTTTAGCGGTAAAAAGTTGTCGCAGTTTCACCTGAAAGGTGAAGCATCAATTGCGATAGCAAATTTGTAGAGAGCTATATGGATTAATGATAGAAGCTTTATCAGCTGTATAAACTTCGACATGCAGCAGCACCGGCAACACGCAGAACTGTTGTCGACGCCGTCGGCGTTTTGCCCGCGTTCGCACAAAATGCGTGCGGCGTTGGTGACTGTTGCCGGAGCCTCTGATATAAATAGGCACTTGTTGCCGCAGCTAAACGTCGACTCCCTTCCCTCCCCCCCGCAGCCTTTCGCGCGTCAGAGGAAGTCGCGTTTGCTCTACATATATGGTGATTGTAAAGGAGGAAAGAGACGCCTACTTCTGCAGCCCTTAAGGCCTGTACACGCTCGAGCCGCACATCGCCGCAAGCCGCACCGCATGCTGGCGGTTCCGTGACAGCGGGCGGTTGGAGCAACCGGGCACAAAATTCGATTCACGCTGGGACCGGCGCGAGCGGTGCCGTACGCATGCGCCCTCTGGCTGGCAAAACAGATAACCAGCGACTGGCAACATGCAACAGCGCGGTCGCAGCGTTTGTGTGCTGGCGACCAGCAAAATTTCGGCCCGAGCCAGGATTTTGTTATTACGTTTGTTTTCTTATTAGGTAATTTTCTGATTAGTGAGCTCGAGCGGTTCGCATGTGCCGGCATCCGCACTCCGATTTGGGGACGCGACGTATGTTAAGAGCCCGCAACCGAGAGGCGGGGCAAAGATGTTCTAAGTCGGCAACTATCGTCAACAGCAGACGACACTGGCAGTTTTTTGTCGGCGTGGGTTCAAGCTTCCGCGTCACGGCGAAAACGCAAAACTCTTGCACTGTCATACTCTGTTGACTGCATGTGTTGTGTTGGCGCGCTGAGCCACCTCTCGAACACTATGGAGTGATCTTACCTGCGCCTTTTTTTTTCGTTTTCCTCTCTTTCTTTTTTTTTTAAATCATTGCTACCGCATACTGTTGTAACAACATACATCGCTATGTACTCGGTTGTGTGCGGCGTGACGGCGCATTTTTTGTAGTTGTGCTAGCGAAAGCTTGCAAGACCGCACGTGCGTTTTTAAGCCAATGAACAAGGGATTTGTCACAGCAACAGCGTAGCACGCTGAAGCGCCGCAGCGTTATACAGGGTGTTCATTTATAAGTTCTAGAATTTTTTTAGAAATCCTCTGTGGCAGGTAGCATAATTCTGATCGTTGAGCTGGGTTATTCGATGAGGCGGACATCAGTAACACGAGAAATCCCATATTGAACTAATTAAAAAAATGACTAAACAACTTCTTAGTTAATTATTGTACAGCGCATATTGTGATTTACGAATTGGAGCCGGTGAGCTTGGCAGGCGTATCCACTTGGGATGAATTTCCAGAATGACGCCAGTTTGGAGATATGTGCCATCAAACTCGCCCTAAAAATGCACTGTTGTTCCACTTACTTTTTTACCAAAATGCTGTTTTATACATTGAAGCACTAAAGTAACTGGAATGCCCATGTATTTCGTCCCACACTTTGGAAAATAATATCTCAAAGCTGGCGTCATCCTGGAAATTCATTTCAAGTGGATGCGTCTTGCAAGCTCACCTTGCAAGCTTTTTGTTACTTGAATAAGTGTTTCGATTTTTTGTGCTACTAATGTCTACCTCATCGAATAACCCAGCTCAACGATAAGAATTATGCTACCTGCCACATGCGATTTTTAAAAATTCCGTAACACTTTAAAATGAATGCCCTGTATATTAACATACTCATATGTATTATCGCGAAATACAGCTGTGTAGATCGACAAGTCACTTCTCATCATCACCGAGCACGTGAGTGAATATTCAACTACGGCTTGTTGATTTACTTACGTTTTTTTTTAGTAGCTGCCAAGTTAAAAGTGAGCGTACAATTGATTACATGATGGAATATGACCGTGTCACACAGCGCTCGTGTTTGTTCGTTCTGTGTTATGTCGTTGTTCCATTGATGAAAAAAGCCGGCGAAGCAGTGCCCCCGTACCCGACCAGAATCTTCGAGGTCAGGCCCTAGAGACGCTTCTAGACCCCTTCAATGACTTTTGGACATCACGCAAGCTATCACAAGAATGAAAAACAGCTGGAGTACGCTTTATCCCCAAACCGGGCAAGTCCCCGCACATTGACAACCTGTGGCTGATATCCCTCACATCATGCATAAGCATAATCATGAAAAGGATAGTACTCAAATGCCTCCAACAACACCTGGACGAAACCCAGCAAATACCAGACCCCATGTTTGGCTTTATACGACATCTTGAGACCCAGGACGTGCTAATGCAATTGAAGAAGGAGATTGTCATCCCTGCCACACACCACGGGCCATTCTCGCGCTAGACCTGAAGGGGGCATTTGACAACGTGGCACACGAGGCGATATTTCGAAATCTCAACAACACAGGCTCAACAACACAGTGGCGTATTTAAACCACTGAAAAGTAAGGATGGATGTTCAGCCTTGCTGGTGTGGCATTTCATAGGTTGTAACCCACCATATTTTTAAGCAAGCAATAAGGAAATTATATGGTCATGCCGTACCATCAGTACAACTGAAGTGTTGCTTCCCCAAGGAGTCTCACTGCCACCTTCCCCATTTTGCGAACACTTTGTAAATACAAACTAGCACATGGTATGTAGTCACATTATATGCTGTCTGTATGCTTGGTGAAGTGCACCAAGCATTTTCTCACCCTTAAAACCTGGGCTAATGCTGTCTTTTTTTAATAATAATTATGCAATAACCTTACTTAATACATTGCTGTGAGAACAATAGTTGGCTTAACAGTAGCACTGCACACATAACCTCATACCACATTGCAGACATACTCTATAGAGGCTGGCCACAATCAGCGTAACTGAAAGCCAGCTGAACAGGGTGCGAGTTCATGTGTATCAAATAAATGTCTGTTCCATTGAGAGGTTATATATCTGTCTGTGATATAATTATCAATTCAGAATACATATGGCAGAAGAACAATACACAAGACAACACATTCAAGTTCCCTGTGAGAAGCTGCTTTTTGCCACTATTACATGCAGCAAAAAGAGACTTCATTAAGCACCACTATGGCTTGCGTGCCTCTTTGTGCATTGTACAAGAAGTAAAGGTGGGCGAATGTAAACGTTTTCAAATACGAATTGAATAAAATATTATTTATCAAATATTCAATAGTCATACGACAACACACGTACCTGTAGTAACAATATTTATTTTCATATAAAAAAATTGGGTACCACACCTTAACTAGTGCAAAAAGAGAGCTAAATATTGGGCACAAAGGATAAGTTTTAAATGCAAGACTACTGATTGTTACGTAAAAAAATCGACATAAACAGTCTATCAACAACCTTAGAGCCTGGCTGCAAAGAAGCTTTTCAAGAAAGAATGGCCTCTGAATGGCTAGCTTTAAAAAGCGTGCAATATATTGTTCCCAAGAAAACATCAAAGTTGTAGAAAAAAAAAAGAATAGCCGATGAAGGACCTACATGTTGTAGACATATGTAAAACTACTCGTTGCAAGGAAAAGAGCACAGACTTGTAGCATAAAAGATCAGTCTGCTAGATCAAGAAATGTGTGGTCACCTTTCGCATGAAAAAAAAGCCTATGGGAAAGTTTTCTTGCCAATATGACTGAAAGATACTTTCGTAAACGTGCTTGCCTTTGGGAGGCTACATACACTTGTTCACATGCAAGTACCTGTCGCGTATTCATTGTTAAAGAAGTTCAATTAATATAATGACACGAGAGCCTCCTCTGATTAGGATAAAATAATAGTTGTGTGGTCATATATAGATAACATTTAGAATGTCAAGGTACCCTTTTCCATATTATGCAAGTACTCATGAAAGACAAGACTGCAAGAAACAGCATAAAACTAATGCAAAATCTATAACTGATTATGTCAATGAGATTTCCATTTCATGTGGCAAAGTATTTCACACGGCAGATAGGATGTGACATCTGTGATTCAGAGATACGTCATTGTATCGGGGCACAAGTATTGTACAACTGATAATTTTTGGAATAAAGAAATAACAAGCATTGATTCCCGGTATGTCACCATGCCACTTGTATCTTGAAAAGGACTATAACTTATATGTCAAGCTTGCACCATTATGTTTATGTGACCATACATGTGTACCCCATCTGTAATGAACCATTGCTTTAAGTTATGACCACTGTCGTGTCATTCCCGTACATTAATTGTGGTTTTGCACAATACACCTAGAAAACTTTTGAGCGGCATTGCAGTACTTTTTCTTGTATGTGCACACTGGCTTTCTGTCACAACACCCACTTCCCATCCATGATAAATGCTGCAGTCAAGCAAAATAGAGTTTCAGACTAAGGTACCTAAACTGCTTTCATTCCAGAAAACCCCAAACAAGGTTTAGATTCTTGAGGACACAAGTTACTTGCGTCCTTTGATGTAAGGCTGTTTTCTGCATGCAATGAATGTTAAGAGTTCTGCTGTGCAAATCAATGTTAACCTGATAAAAGGGATGGCAAGCCAAAACTTGCATTCGTGATACTATTTACTACTGGGGCCAGATTAACCTATGGGCTAAGGGGGCTGCAGCTCCAGGCTAGGGGGCCCTGTGAGAAAAATATTTCCTTGAATTAAACTTTATTTCTTGCGTTCAATACAGAGTAAAACATAATGTGAACAAATACATTGGGATCCCTAGCTCGAGGCCAGTTGCAAACCATAAAAAATGTAGAGGATGCAAAGCAATTAATTTAGCACAGACACATGTACTTAAACTCAGCAACAATATGCACTTTACATTAGAAGTAGAGAATACAATACAAAGAATCTTCAAAATGCAAACGGTATCATTGAACATTTACAAGGAAAATGCACCAGAAAAAAAAGGAAGCGTTGAATGTATTAATAAACATACGAAAGAAGATCACGAAAATGCTGTTTTAATTATCTCTGAAAATTAGCTGCATTTCTAACTTTTGTGGGCTGAACGTTCCTCTCGACTACTACAACACTTCAAATTCTCTGTTTACCACACACATTACAAGCCTTTGGAACCAGAAAATTTTGTTTTAGTGCACTGCGTGCACAGCGTCCTGATTCGGTAAAGTTGGTAGCAGAGAGTGGGTAGTCAGTAACGATGCTACTAATAACCATTCCAAGAGTTGTAAAA
>NC_051157.2:135853312-135918221 GCF_013339745.2 Dermacentor silvarum
CACCGACGGTACCAAGCCGCCAGCTGAGAGCGCCGACCTTAACCACACGGCGTTGTCCCACGTTGGTGGGCGCTACAGCTTCACGGAAACTGAGCGGCGAATGCACAGCGCATACAAAGGTCAGAGCCGTGTAGAGATAAGAGACGGTGCCGGCGACCTCCACAGCCGGGCAGAGTGGAAGCTGCCCTCCCCCTCCCTCCTGCGCTGCCTTCCCCGCTTTCTTGATTCTCCCGCACTGCCCTTCCCCGCTTTCTTGCTTTCGCGTGGGAGATTGAGTGGCCAGTTCTCCTTGCGCCCGGTTGCAAGATACCCTTTGGTGCCGCAGCACAGCGTCGCCTCACCTCCCTCCCTCCTATACCCCCACGGCCTTTCGCACGACGGTGCGTTTGCTTTCCGCCGTTCGTTCGGTCTCCGTGATAGCGCACTTTCACTCGCGGATACGCGCGCAGCGACGATTTTATCGCTCTTGGACTTGATACGGAACCTCACGGCGACGACGCCGACGGCAGAAATCCGGTTGAAGTGTTTCATATAATTGCTATCGCAATCAATAGCTACAGCTGGGTTCAAAATGTGTTGAATAGTTGTATACTCCTGAATCTAGCAGTCGTTAGGTAAGCGAATGTAGGAAGTAACGTAGTACAGGGCCACTGAGGGAGCGAGGTGCAGTTGTTCTTCTTCGTCGTCCGCAAGAAACACGCGATATGCATATATCAATATCTTACCATACCCTGCAGTTTTTCTAACTGGCCAGGTTCTTGCGGTTGTTTGCGTGCAGCATTAGTAGTGCTTTGTCCCTGCTCTCTCGCACAAAATCACCTCCTCACTAATGTAGCTATGTGCGCTTACACTTCTCACCATGGCTTTCGCGATATTTCCACCAATCACAGGGTACAATAATATTATGTGCTAAATGGAACCGCAAAACCACGACATTGTATCGGTGGCCATAGCTTGCACAATTAACCTTAACGTATGGGGATAATAAACTTGTTTTCATTAGATTTTTGATACCTAATTGATGTTGCATTTGATCGGAGATCATATTGGCGCAAAATATGTTCCTATGTTTTTAGTTGAAATAGTAACTGAGGCTTAGCCCAAACCACAGTCTGATGAATGAAAACTTAAATGCAGGTGTCATGTGAAGCACTAAAATGACAAATTTCTGTAGCCTTAATTTTTCTTTAAGGTTATTACTACTTTACTTGAATAATACGCCTTCCAAGCATTGCTATAGGTAAAACCCTAAGCACTGACAAAAGGTCTGCATAGTTGTAAACAATGCGTTTGATACGCATTGTTTACACTATGCAGACTTTTTGAGTGCTTCAAGAATAGCGGATACTTCATCTATACTTGTCACTGAAGTACAGTGAAGATGCAACTAAAAAGAGAAAAAATATTTTCCCAGAAGTTATTTCTTACCAAGCTTCAGTCACAAAGGAGTTGCTTATGGGAGTGCTTCAGGTAGTGTATTGAAATGGGGTTTTTCGCAGCGTGTCTGGAATATTCTGTGGAACAAAATTACAGCGACGTTTCACTTCGCGAACGGGGTTGCGCGCAAGCGTATGGACTAAGCCACTGGCAAAACCTAAAGTAGCGCCATTCGTGTCATGTGTAGGCAGCTCCTCTCACGTGCGTTGTGTAGATTGTAAACTAGTTAGTTGAGGCGCGAAGCCCATCCAGTGTGGCGCTTCGCCGAAATATGTGCTCGTGCAATTCCCGCTAGGGCACAGCAGGCGATGTGGTTCGCAGCGGTGTGTGTCGGGAGAGGTTCGAAAGAAGGAAAGAAATCACAGCATATCCACGAAGTGAATGATGATCAGTTTGGCGAAGCACCGGGGGATCATTCGGGTAAACCACAGCTACGGACGAGAGATAAAGAGAGCGCGCGTCGGGAACGAGAGAGGAAATTACACCATCTTCCCGTAGGGGAACCCTGAGTAGTATGCGAATCAGCCATGGGGTCGACTAAAGGTAGTTTTATCAGCTGTATAAACTTGGACATGCAGCAGCACCAGCAACGCGCAGAACTGTTTTCGACGCCGTCGGCGTTTTGCCCGCGTTCGCCCCGAACGCGCGCAAAGTGGAAGCGGAACCAGAACGCATCTAGTGAACACTTCATAAACCTACAGGTGGCTACATACTACATCAGAGGAGGACAGACCCACGCCCTAAGGAGCTGCGCCCCCAAAGGCAAAAGGTAATGCTGACTACGGCAATGGAATGTATGTAGAAACACAGGGGGCCTGATTTGTGTCGTGTCTGAAGGTGTAAAAATATTCGGTATTCAATCAGTGGGAGAATTCCTAAAAAAATCACAGCATATCCACGGGGTGAATGATGATGAGTGGGCGAGCTCCGAGGGAATCATCGGATCTCCCGCTTAAGGGACGCTAGCACAAATGCGTTAGAAACGTGCAGTACTCTCTAGTATGGGGGAGCGGCCACAGCGTCTTACGCAGCCATTTACACATGCCGGAACGTGCACCGCGTTTGCCGACGCCATCACTTGACTGCTGAGAGAGTATGCCCCCCGTATTCATAAACGCTCCTCGATTTGAACTTGACTTGCCACCACTTTGGGCAGCGCGTTTCGAACGCGTTGAAGGTAAGGCGGAGAGGCCACAGCGTCTTACACCAGCTTCTTACACGGGCCGTAACGTGCTAGCACAACGCGTTAGAAACGCGCTAGAAACGCGGCCTTTCGTTAATGTTGGGTATTTATTGCCATCGTGGTGCGTGTGTCCATGTCCGCTTCGTGGCGTAGTGGGCTAACGCCGCGCGCTCTCGAACGAGGGGTCCCTGGTTCGATTCCGCGCTACGGACACAACTTCGGAATTTTTTTCTCATTTTTTCTCAGACTGGTTACACACTACTGTTTACACACTACTACTACGACGACGGGGACGAACGGGTGCCGCTATAAGGAGCTTCGCCCCTAAAAGCGACCACCACCACATCCCGCTCCAGGCAGTCCAGAGGGCCCACGACATCGCAACAGGATTTCGCCTCCCGGTGCCATCGTGGGCGAAGCCACCGACTTGACCTGAGGGAGCCTTCGGCTCCCCCTGGCCAGTTTCTCAGTACCATTAAAGTTCTTGTCACCGTCATGCAATTATTCAATAAACAGAAGAGCTCGCATTGTCTTTAGATGCATGACATAAAGCCCCTGAAAAAAAATCACAGCATATCCACGGGATGAATGATGATGATGGGCGAAGCTCCGGAGGGAATCATCGGATCTCCCGCTTAAGGGACGCTAGCACAAACGCGTTAGAGACGTGCAGTACTCTCTAGTAAGGGGAGCGGCCACAGCGTCTTACGCAGCCATTTACACATGCCGGAACGTGCACCGCGTTTGCCGACGCCATCACACGACTGCTGAGAGAGTATACCCCCCGTATTCATAAACGCTCCTCGACTTGAACTTGACTTGCCACCGCCTTGGGCAGCGCGTTCGAAACGCGTTGAAGGTAAGGCGGAGAGGCCACAGCGTCTTACACCCTCTCCTTACACGGGCCGTAACGCGCTAGCACAAACGCGTTAGAAACGCGCTAGAAACGCGGCCTTTCGTTAATGTTGGGTATTTATTGCCATCGTGGTGCGTGTGTCCATGCCCGCTTCGTGGCGTAGTGGGCTAACGCCGCGCGCTCGGAAGCGAGGGGTCCCTGGTTCGATTCAGCGCTACGGACACAACTTCGGAATTTTTTCTCATTTTTCTCAACTGTTACACACTCTACTACGACACGAGGAACGAACGGGTGCCGCCTTAAGGAGCTTCGCCCCTAAAAGAAAGGTATGTTTTACGCTCTTTAAACTGAGAAGTTTGTGCCGATAGTGCGGTCACGACTTGTTCACATCATTTAGGGGTACACCGTGTCATCAAAGTGCTTGACAGAAAATATAGTAAGCGCTTGTACTGGGAAAAACCATCGCCGCAAGCAAGCAGGGCCGGACGCGAGTGCGTTTACACGCAGACGCGCTCGGCGCTGACGCTACTGAAGGCAGAGCCAATGCACTGCAAATGGACATCCGGTGAAGTTCCGTGGTGCTCAGAAATCGCAAGGTTTCAAACGTGACGCACTATGTTTTAGAAGGTGGAGAAAGCGCCATCTTGAGTTTACGCTCGTTTTTTAAGCGGAGCTTTTAGTTCACAAGTGTCGACGGCGGTGGTGGTGTGGTGTGGTGGCGGTGTCAAGCTGAAATGTGGGCCGATCCTGGCGATTGTGCAGGAAGGGTCCAGCTCAATGGCACATACCCCTGTCGCGTGGGCCGATCCTGATGATAGTGCACAAAGGTCCAGCGCAATGGCATATACCAGGACAAAAAAAGAGAGAAAGCGAGAAAGAATGAACGAGAGAGAAAGAGAGAGAATTTAGGAGAGAGAAAAAATGAGAGAGAGATAGAAAGAGATAAAGAACACAAAAGAAAAATAAGAGCAAGAAGATAAAGAGAGCGAGAGCGAAAAGAAGAAAATAACCAGCCCTTCCCCTGCCAAGAAAATTGGGATAAGGAAAGGTTGTCGTGTGTGTACTTGGCCCACTGCTCTCCCTTCCCTTTCCCGCTACTGTTCGTTCACTTACCTTTTATTTTTTTCGAATTTCTTGCAACTTTTCCTTCCGTTGCTTTGTACGTTTCCTTCCCTAGATGTATACATTTAATAAACTGTTATGTTTTATTACCGTCACATGTCGTAAACTTTACGTTACCCTACGAAGGTCAGATACACACCGACAAGCTTCGCTTACCCCCATTTTCTCGACAGGGGAAGGCCTGGTGATTTTTTAAGGACGTTTGATAGGCTAACATCTTTTGGCGGTCGTGGTAGTGGTGGCGGTATCACACTGAAAAGATGGCCGTTCGTGGCGATAGCGCAGAAAGGGTCCAAGCTCTTTGGCACATGCCAGGGACGAAATAAAGAGAGAACGAGATGAAGAAACAAAGAGAGAGAGAGAGAGAGAGAAAGAAATAAAGAGAGAAATACCGAGAGAAAGAGAGCTATAGCAAGAAGAAATAGAGAATAAGAAATATGGATAGAGAGAGAGAAAAAAGAGAAAGAAATCACCACGGAGGTCACAGAGGAAGAGACAGAAAAGAAGACAGATATAGATAGAGATATAGAAAGAGAGAAAGAAGTAAAGGAAGAGAAGAGAAGAGAGAAAGATGATAGAGAGAGAAAGAGAGAGAGAAATCAATACAAAGATCACAGAGAAAGAGACAGAACGGAAGAAAGAGATATAATAGATATAGAAAAATCGTGAGAGAAAAAGAAAATCACCACGAAGGTCACAGAGAAAGAGACAGAAAGGAAGAGCTATAGATAGAGATATAGAAAGAGAAAGAAAGAAAGAGAGAGAAAGACGAAGAGAGAGAGAGAAAGAAAATCACCACGAAGGCCAAATGCACACACGACACAGCATCGCCCACCCCCAATTTCTCGACAGGGAAAGGCTGGTGATATTAAAATTTTTTCTTGTTTACGTGTTCGGGGCATACGCCACGCGCAGCACGCGCCGAGGCACGGCGGGCGATGCCCTGGCTCCATGGGGCGGCCGGAGGAGGAGAGGAATAAACATTTTATTAAAATAGCACACTGAGGTTCTTGCGGGTGAAGCCCCTACTTCAGGGCCCCACTAGGCTCTAGCGGCTCGTTCGGCTTGGTCCAAGGTTGCCTGCTGGCTTCCCAGGTCCTGCCGGGCGAGTCGCGCCTCCCACGACCTTTCAAGTTCGTTGCGTGTAACGAGGGGTGAGTTTCCCTCTGCTGGTCTTTGTTTGCAATGCCAAGTGATATGTATGAGGGTTGGTGTGTCGCTGCACCAAGGACAGCAGTCATCGTATTGGGACGGGTGTATTTTGCTGAGTGTGTGTATGTTGGGATATGTATTCGTTTGTAGGCGTCTCCAGTCCTGGGATTGCCAGCGTGTGAGTTTAGGGTGGGGTGGCGCCATTGTCTGCCTTGCGCGTCCTTTGGCTGTCGAGGATATCTCGCGGCAGCGTAGGTGTGAGGTATTCCTCCCGGGTCGATGTGTCCGCGGCTCGGAAAATTAGTCCTCGAGCCAGGCGGTCCGCCCGTTCGTTTCCCTGTACACCTTCGTGAGCGGGGCACCATGTGATGATGTGATCTTCTCGAAGGTTGTTTCCTAGAATGCCTAGGACGCTCCGAGGGAGGACGCCCCTGAGAAACAGTCGGCAAGCTTCTTGCGAATCCGTGAGAACGTGTGCAGATTGCCTCTTGCCCTCTGCCGCTCGTATGGCTAGTGCTATGGCCGCCGCTTCGGCCACGGACGTGCTCTTGGTACGGATCGTAGCCGACGTGATTGCTTCGTTAGCCTCTAGTGACGACCGCAGCAAATGCTCTCAGCCTCGAGGGGTAGGGAGTTGCGTCTGTGTAGTGAGTGTTTGGGTCGTTGCGTAACCGTTCGAGTGCTACCGCTCTCGCTCGTCTGCGGCCGGTGTTAAACATGGGGTGCATGTTCTTGGGTATTGGGTGCACGTGTATGCGTTCCCTGTCTTGTCTGGGTATTTGGTGCGTCTCCTCCCCGCAGAATTGGGCTGCCAAGGGGTAATGAAGTCTCTGTAGTAAAGCTCTACCTTGGTTGTCGAGTTGAGTCTCTCTCTCTGCGCGATCAAGACTGCCGCGGCGTGTTCATCGTACGTATTGTAAATACCCAGACTCTCCAGACGCTCTGTGCCAGTGCAGTCAGGGAGGCCCAGTGCAGCTTTGTAGGCAGTCCGTATGAGTACGTTGGCCTGCTCTGCTTCACATCTGCGTGAAAGCTGGTATGGCAGAGCGTACGTAATGCGGCTGATTACGAAGGCTTCTACCAGTCTCCTGGTGTCGTCCTCCCTCATGCCGTCCTTACTGCGGGCTATTCTTCTTATGAGTCTCGATACGCTCCTGGATGTGTGTTTGAGTTTGTTTAGCGTTGACGATACGCTGCCCGTCTCCTGAATTAGCATGCCTAGCACCCGGAGCTCCTGCACTTGTTTGACCTGGCTTCCGTTGATCTCCAGATTGAGGATGGGGGAGCGTGTCTGCTGGGTGTTTTTAGGTCTTATTTGTATAAATTCAGATTTTTCTGGTGCACATCTCATGCCTGCCCTTCTCGCGTGTTCGTCAATTGTGTTGATCGCTCTTTGTAGAGTGTCTTGTCTGTGCCCGTAGGACCCCTTAGTTGCCCAAAGGGTGACGTCGTCCGCGTAGATAGCTACTCCAAGTTCCGGGTCTTCCTCCAACGCTAGAGCCAATTTCCTCATCCCTAGTGTTGAAAAGTAGTGGGGAGAGTATAGAGCCTTGTGGAGTGCCCTTGTGGCCATGTTAATCGTGTCGGATCGTAGGTGGCCCAGCCCTATAGACGCCGTTCTGTCCTTGAGAAAACTCTGCACATAACTGTACATACTCTCCCCACAGCCTATCTCTCGTAGGCGGGTGAGTATCGCGTCATGTGATATGTTGTCAAAGGCCTTCTGCAGGTCCAAGGCAAGCAGGATTCTGTTCATACTTCTGGGTGGTGGGTGGAGAACCTCGTCCCGAAGTAGGAGGAAGACGTCCTGCGTGGAAACCCATGTCGGAAACCGTACATCGAATTTGGTAGGAGTTCGTTGCCCTCTAAGTATCTCCCGAGCCGTGTTTGGATGACCTTTTCGAAAAGTTTGCCAAGGCAAGAGGTTAACGAGATTGGTCGGAGGTTCTGTAGCGATTTTGGTTTCCCCGGCTTAGGTATTAAAATGATTTCAGCTTCTTTCCATTCAGGTGGTATGGACCCTCCTATCTTCCAAACCGTGTCGTTGAAGAGCTGCGTTAGTTTCTCTAAAGCTTCGGTGCCCAGGTTTCTGATTATGGCGTTTGTGATACGATCCGGTCCGGGCGCCGTGTTCCTCTTAAAGGACAGCGCTGCAGCGTATACTTCTGCAGACGATATCGGTTCGTCAAGGGTGGATTAGCCGGTCCCGTATAACTTGGTGTGGTGGTTGGGGTCACCCTTTCTCCAACGTACGTGTTTTGGAGCTCGTTCAGTAGCTCCTCGTCTGAGCCTGCGTAGTTGTTAGCTATGCGCCTGAGGGCGAGCGTCGTTTCTCTCCGCGTGGTTGTAGGGGTGAGCATACTGCGAAGGATTGCCCACGTTTCTTTGTGCTTAGAGTGCCGCGGAGAGAGTCACAGAAATTCCTCCAGTTCGTAGTGCACAGCTCTTGCGAGTACGCATTGGCTGCCTCCGTGAGTTGTGCGACGCGCTCTCTAAGCTTTCGGTTGTGTCGCTGTTTCTTCCATCTTTTGGTCAGGCTTCTTCTTGCTTCCCAAAGATGGCTTAAATGGTTGTCGACCACTGGGTTTTTCTGTGTGGTTTGAAATTGTCTGGAGGCTTTTTCCGCCGCGTCCCGTAAATACCCCGTCAAATCTCGTATCGTGTTGAAGTTCGGGGCCTCAGTTTGGCATTCCCTAAATTTCTTCCAGTCTGTCAGACGGGCCGTGCCGATCGGATGTCTTATTTTTGCCGTTTGAATGGAGGCACTGAGAATGTAATGGTCACTCCCCAATGTCTCGTCTAGGTTAGTCCAAGTGACTCCTCGTTCATCGCTTACGAAAGTGAGGTCAGGGGCCGTATCTCTTGACACGCTATTTCCCAGTCTGGTAGGTGAGTCAGGCTCCGTGACGAGGATCAGATCGTGAGTCTGAGTTGCCTTCAGTAGGCTGGTACCTTTGGCCGTGTCCCTTCTGTAACCCCACTCCGTGTGCCAGGCGTTGAAATCCCCTAGCAATACTACTCTATCGCCTCGTTTCGCGGTGTTCATGATGTGTAAGATAATTGGTGTGAAGTCCGCCTTGTGATCTCGTGGCGAGCTGTATACATTGCTACGATGTTCTTCGGGCGACCTCGCTTTACCGGCCATACCGTGGCTATTGATGCGGTATTTCAATGCCCGGTATAGTTTCGACGCTCACCTCGAGATCCTTCCTAACCAATATTGCCGTCCCCGTGTGATCGTGTTTTTGTGGAGTGTGTATCCTCTTATTGAGCGTTTCGGTTTGCCGGCTTCTTGCAAGCATATAAGATCTGGCGCAATTGCCGCTGCTTCCACGAATTGTGTCAGTGCAGCTTCTTTGTTGTGCAGGGAACGGCAGTTCCACTGCCACAACTCGAGATTCTCTTGACTGCGTGTGTTTTGTTTAGCCATCATAGGAGCTCTCAAATTTGTCTCCGTGTCAGTCGTTAACAAGACCTTGGGATCGCGGCCTCCGGGGCTTGTGTTTCCCCGTTTCCGTGTTTTTTTGACCCTTTTGATGGAGTCGTCGACATATTGCTTGAGATTTCCTATCTCCACAAAGAGAAGTTTGAGCTGGGTTTCTATGTTGCGTAGCTGTCCCTCCCCGTGCTGCGCCGCGGCGGTAGCGTATTGTGTCGTGTCCGTGTGCATTTGTGTTGCTTGGTTTTGTGTGTTCTGGCTTTGGGTCGTAGTTGCTAGATGTTGTTTGATTGCTGCGAGTTCGGCCTGTAGTTCAGCAAGACTGGATTTAAGTTGCTTATTTTCTGCGATTATTCTCTGATATTCCTCACTTTGTATTATTGGGGTGGTCTTGGGAGCCGCGACCCTTGCCCAGCTTACCTGCGTGTTCGTAGGTGGCGTCGACTTCTGTCCCGCCGGTTCCGTGGTGGGTCGAGTGGGCAGCTGCGATCCGCCTGCTTGATGTTTCGGGCTGTTGTTTGTCGGTGAAGGCCTGGACGTTGAGCTCGATCCGCGTCGGGGTGGAGGCGGTGTCTTGGAGCGTGCTCGGACTCTACTTCGATCGTTGGGTGACGGAGTCCTGTGTCGGCTTGGCGATCGCGACTTCACTTGGTTGCAAAGTTCCGATTCCTCTTCCTCAGATGTAAACCATCGGATCGCCCTACCCTTTGGGCTGGGCGAGCGCTTTCTTGGTTGCCTGGCGGGTGTTCTCGGCAGTCTGAGTCGCTGTGTACTGCTGCGGTCACCTGTGACGTGTTCCCCCCCGCACGAGGCACACTTTGGCGTGCACATATGTCCGTCAAACAGGTCCCTCGTACCACATATGCGGCAGACGCGAGTGTCCGGTTGGGGGCACACATCTGTACGGTGCCCCTTGCTGTAGCAGGTCTTGCACACCTGCACCGTTGCTCTATACGGGTGGCAGGCTAGTTCTCCTCCGCAGTAATACACAAAGCGCGGGAGAGTCGGGCCACAGAAGGTGATCGCTGCACTCTTCGTTTCCCCCATCATGCGTGCATGTATTATTTCCACCCTTGCGTTCTCACCCGCAAGTTGGCCATGAGCGTTTCAGTAGGTGTGCTGGCTGGTATCCCGTGCACCACTCCCCTGAGGGCTTCTTCGCCAGTCGCCGCGTACACGTTTACGGCATGATTGCGACCATTTAGTGTGAGCGTGGTTATGCGACGAATTCGCCCTGCCACTTCTTGTTCCGAGGTTGATATGATAACTATGTTCGATCCCGGCTTTATCCGTAACAGAAAGTGCTCACCTGTTACGGTGTGTTGGCAGGCGGATGAGACTGCCGCAGCCATCTCCGGGGTGGTGATTGTTCGTAGTGGTAAGCCCTGGTGGGGTCGAATCACTATCTTGAAGTCGTCTTTCGGAAACGGCGGGTATTTGATCCCCTTCCTTTTCCTTTGAGTTCGCAGTGGGTTTTCCTCTGGTTTCGTTCTTCGGGTCTTCTTAGTCCCTGTTTCTTCTCTCTCGCTTGTTGTTTTCTTTGCCGCAAAGTGAGGACGGTGTGCCAGTCGTCCTCGGTGGTCGTTCTTTCAATAGTTTCACAGTGAGTTGTCGTTGGCTTGATGCCGTCGGTCTTGCTCGTCGAAGGTCCGGTAAGGTCCATGTCCTCTTCCGTCGTAGCAGAGGAACGCCCGTCGGCGTTCTTTGTGTCTAGCGCAGACGCCTCGGCCATCGTCAGCGTCTGCGTTGCCGGCACTACCGGCGCAGCTGCCAGCGTCTCCTACCTATCGATAGGCTTGGCGCGGCTGCCACGTAGTGGAGGGCTTCTTCTGACGTGGCGGTGTAAATAACGGCTCCCGGCTCACAAAACTGGTGTCCACGGATTCCGGGTGACTTCACGAGTCAAATGGAGTCGAACTTTCCTGGGTGTTTAGGGCCGAACACACCAAAAAACATGTAACTGCGAAGCGCGATCTGAGTGCTCCCGCACTCCTCTACGCCACCTAGCGTCCTCCAACCCTGACGAAGAACAGGGAACGCTGCGACGCTCCTGCGAACGCGGCCCCGACGCGCGACGCGTCGATGCAGCGTGGCTCCTAAACTAGTCACAGATGCCGACGGCAGGACCTCCAAGGCCCCGCGCCCACCCAAGAGTAAGCCCAACCCCGAGAATTTTCTGACTGAATCTTGTGGCTACCAGCAGGATATAACTTAGCGTTCGTCCATACACAAGAGCTGCACACTCGTCTGGCCCTATCGGCAGGCCTCACGAATTCTGAAGCAAGCTCGACCACCCTCAGAATACGCAACGAGAAGAACTTGGGCGTGATAGAATGTGCCTATGTAGTCGCAGCCAGGAAGTTGCAAAAACCTGAATCATTCAGCTACGGCACTCAAACGTACCCTTAGAGGATCTATGCCATGGCGCCACCTGACTAATGCAAGGGAATTGTATGCGATATCGAACCCAACACATCATCGGCGGATCTAATGGATGTACTCCGGGCTCCCAACTACAAAATACTGCATGCACGCACGATGGGTGCCACCGTAACAGCCCTCGTCACGTTTCGAGGAGCATCCCACATGAAGTTATCTATAGAGGGGGCATCCTCCGCTGCGTTCCTCACCAACCCCGAGCCCAATTTTGCGCCACCTGCCACAGACTAGATGTCTGCCCCAACAGCAATGCTAACCGTTGCAAGAATTGTGGACACAAAACGACCGACTCGAACGGTGCACACGACTGCAAACCTGGCTGTCCCAACTGCGGAGAGAACCATGCGGCAGATGATCCAGATTGCGAGACCCGTAAGGCAGCAGATTAAGCGGTGCGCCGGCCAGCCTACCTCAAGCGACTAAGACAAAGACACATGCCAATCCAGAGATCCATGTTCAAGGTGAAACTGCACCTGCACCCACCCACAAAGTCGTCACCGTTCAAGAGGAAAGCCAGAGCCCAGAACGCCACAGGTTCCGCCACAGGAGCCGCAACAGGAGCCGCAACACGAACCCCAGTAGAAGCCGCAGTAGAAGCCGCAGCAGAAACGGCCACACTGTCCAGGAACCCATAGTGCGTAACACCACTACAGCATCTGTGAAGGCCCTCTCTGGAAGCCCCAGTACAACAAGGGAAGCTAAGGTGAGTCAGCCACTCGACACCCCTCCCTCCCAAGGCCCCTCTTGCACCCGTACTGTAAGATCACTCACAAAGCAAGCAACAGTCGACTATCATCGCGCTCTCATGAAAACATGAAAACGAAAGTCGCGCCGCCACACCCTAATTCACAAGAAGCACGAACTTTGTCCAACACAGTGGACGCGCCATCAGACAGGATGGAGGCAACAAGCACAGACAACCCGACAAATTCTACTGCCGACACTGCACTGCCTGCACAAGAGGTTGATGTAGATACCCAATCGCCGGCATCAAAACGGGCACGGCGCCAAACTACAACGATTCAGACACTCGAACAGAGCCATGATAGGTGCTAAGATTACAGCAGCCTTAGACGAGTTCATGACGCGCATTATCCCAAAGATCGAATCGCTCATCGACACCATTATAACCAGGAAGTTAGATGCTCTACTAATGTCGCAATAAAACCCCCGGCCCGATCAAATCACAACATCGCAGCTTCGGAATCTCACCAATGACGACTATGAATTCCTCCTTCAACAAATGAACAAAGCATGGGATACAGATCAGCTCCCACATGAATGGAAGATGGCTTGGATAGTGTTCATACCGAAACCAGGAATACCCCTAGTGGTTGAAATCTAAGACCAATTTCTCTTACCTGTCGTGTGGGGACACTATTAGGGCGTATAATACTCAATAGGCTCCGTACACATCTAGATAGAACGGCATACATGCCACACTCCCTTATAAGATACCGGCAGCAGATATCTACACAGGACGTGTTGCTCCAACTGCAGGAAGATATCACCCAACCCAGCATGGCCCAACCACGGTATAAGAAGAGAGGTGCGCCGACGGCGCGCTCGTGCTGGGGCGAGAGAGCAGCTACTTCGTGTGACCGGAAGTGAGTGCCGCCGCTGGGGGCTGCACGTGTTCAGGGGCCCTTGGAGCAGCGGCACAAAAGTGGATAATTTACGACCTATGTCAACATTGATACACCCATACCTAAAGATATGCAATTTTTCGTTATTCAGACGCCAAATAATCAGCAGGTAGAAGGTGTCATACCACTTTCTGTCAAAATACCGTAATTTACGACACGAGAGAGACGTGTCGTCTGCTCGAGCAGACGGCGCGCTGCTGTTGCCGCTGCTAGGTAGCCGCTGCTCGCAGCATCGGCGTTAATCGGAATGTCGGCAGAAATATAAAGGGATGTTCCTCCAACCAAATAGAGTCGTTTTAAGCAGGTGAACGACATATATGCATCGAAATAAAGCACCTCTTCCGCGCGCGCCCATAGAAGCACCAGCAAACCGAGCGAAAAAGTTGCCCCCACAACAGGTGCCGCCCCTTGCGGCAGCGGCGTGCGTAAAGTCACCCTAAGTGGCCGTGCCTCACGCCGCCGTCGGATCACCTGCGTTCTTACACCGTGGGACCAACTAACAGCCATCCTTGCAATAGATCTTAGAAAGGCTTTCGATTATGTGACACGCGACAGCATGGTACAGTATCTTGCAGCTACTGCATGTGACCCAAAACTATACAATTACATCCGTAGCTTTCTGAAGGAACGCACCGTCACGATGAGCGTATGTAGCAGGACGTCAAAGGCTTGCCCGCACCCTCAGAAAGGCATACCGCAAGGACCAGTCATATCCCCCACGTTGTTCAACCTTGCCATGTGTAGAATACACAGGGCGCTACAAGTTCCAGACATAAAATACACAATTTATGCCGATGATATCATGATCTGGATAAAAAGAGGATCCCCAGGTCTCATACCAGATACCTTTCAACAGGCTTTCAACAACATCCAAGCTGCGGTAGCACAAATTGGACTCCGATGTGCTCCGGAAAAATCAGGACTTCTCCTAGTGCAACCCCATGTGGGAACCCCCATGCATCACCAATTATGTGTGAGAACGCACCCATACCCCAGCCCACATCTCTAAGGATTCTAGGGCTCAATGTACAGAAAGATGGTGGCTATGCCGCTACAGTACAGCACTTGCTCAAGCAAGGAGAGCAAGTTCTTCACATGATGCGAAGGGTATCTAACAGAAACCGAGGACTAAAAGAAGAAGACATGCGACGCCTTCGCGATGCGTTACTTATATCCAGACTCCGATACCATTTGCCTTACACCAATCTCCGCAAACAAGATATGGCATGCATCGATGCGTTAATTCGCAAGGCTACCAAGCTAGCATTGGGACTCCCCGTCAACACGAGCCCACAACTGCTTACCGACACGGTATGTCACAATACCATCACTGAAATAATCACCATTCACAAACGGAGGCAAGAACTCTGACTCCAAGAGATTGCGCAGGGTAGACACATACTTGACAGCGTGGGCTTTCAACCATCACCCACATCCGTACCAGCCACACTTTCACTTCCAGCGCAAACTAGGTCACTGCTCAAGATCGCACCAATCCCCAGACACATGCACACTGTGATTAAAAAGTTGTCGCAGTTTCACCCGAAAGGCGAAGCATCAATTGCGATAGCAACTTAGTAGAGAGCTATACGGAGTAAGGATAGTAGTTTTATCCGCTGTACAAACTTGGACATGCAGCAGCACCGGCAACACACAGCACTGTTGTCGACGCCGTCGGCGTTTTGCCCGCGTTCGCTCAAAATGCGTGCGGCGTTGGTGACTGTTGCCGGAGCCTCTGATATAAATAGGCACTTGGTGCCGCAGCTAAACGTCGCCTCCCTTCCCTGCCCCTCCCCCCCCCCCCCCCCCCCACGGCCTTTCGTGCGTCAGAAGAAGGCGCGTTTGCTCTACATATATGGTGATTGTAAAGGAGGAAAGAGACGCCTACTTCTGCAGCCCTTAAGGGAGCACGGCACAGAACGCGCGTTTGTTCTCCGCCGTGCGTTCACTCCCCGTGAAAGCGCGCGTCCCTCGCGCCCTTTCACTCGCACATACAGCGTTCGGCGGCGCGCGGCGACGATTTCATCTCCATTGACGTCATACGGAACCTCACGGCGACGGCGACGGCAACGGCGACGGCGACGCCGACGGCGGAAATCTGCTTTGGAGTGTCCATATAATTGCTATCGCAATAATAAGGCTAGGCGAACACAGCGAGTAGCATACTTCAAAAGATACATAGGGCGCAACCCACATGGCACATATTACTATACAGACGCTAGTGTCCAAGACAATGGCACTGCTATAGCGGTGGTAGATCACACTTTTCGGACAATACACAGTGAATTTACTTCAAACACTGATACGACCAAAGCAGAACTACCAGCGGTAGTAGCAGCGATACATCTCCTAGTAACACTTATCACTACACCCATCATATTTACTGGGTCGATGTCAGCATGTAGAAAACTCATACATGACGTCTTACCTAAACATATCACACAACAGTTACAACAATGTCTCCATCGCCAGGTAGAGATTGTCTGGATTCCTGGTCATGAATGGATGTTGGGGAATGAACGAGCTAATCATCTTGCCTGCGATATGATGCTCCAAGCTCCCAGCATCCCCCGGCAAATATATTCATCTCACCAACGCCACCACCACAATTGCACCCATTTAGGTACGAACGCAGGATATACCCTGAGCTACACCAAGAAATTACATGGACACAGGGCACACTCATCCGACAAGGCCAGACGAACACCCTGCTCACTCCAGCACGGAAACACCTCCTCCAAGGCATACTCACTGAAGACCTCCAGTGCTGTAGCCACTGTGGTGTCTATCCTCCCAACACATCATATATCATATGGCAATGCCATCTAAAGCTACCCCCCCTTACCCAAGCCTTCTTTCGTCCCACTTACCCCTTCCTCCGAGTGGATGACCGCCGCAACCTCCCTTTACGACCAACAATTCCTTGCGGTCTTCATCGGCCTAGCGCTGCAGCACGCTGCAAGCGACGCCCTGGACTGAGGGCATCGAAGTATTTTTTTAATTATCACACAATAAAGTTATTTCTCTCTCTTAAAGGTACATGTACTCGCTATAGAGTCAACGAGAGTTCTGCCGCCGTCGCGGCGGCTCCGAGCTTTATCTCCCCGGTGACGTCACGGCCAAGCTGCGCCTCTACACTTGCTGAGGCATGGCTGGTCGAAACGTGACGAGCTGCCACCAGAGGCGCCTGCTGCAGTCACAGACACCGCGCGCGTTCGGCACGAACGCGGGGAAACGCGAACGGCGTTGGCAGCAGCTGTGTGCGTTGCCTCGTTGGTTCTGCTAGAATTTATTTCGCTCTCCGGAGCATAGCGAGCCGCGCGTATGCTCCACTTCCCTCTCCTTAATGTCCCCTGTCAAGGCAACATGTACACGGCACAGAGAGGAGGCGAAGCACACGCCGCTCAGCGAGGTGGTTGCTAGGCAACGCGCGGTGACGTCCTCGTTGAGCAATGTTTTTTCGAGTGACGAGCACTGTTTTACGGATAGCTTAAGCAGCCTCACTGTTACTAAAGGGCCCTGTGGCACGACCGAAACAATATTCTACATTACATCGCTTTCGCTCTTCACCATTGTCTCCGAATTTGCTGTGTCGCCGCTATCACCAGGATCAAACACCAGGCGGAGCCCTAGTTATGTTGGGTTCAGCTTTGCATTTGGCGCATTGTTTTTACGAAGACAGAAAACTTCGCCACCTTGTCACTTGACTTAAGTAACATTGTATGGAATTGACCAAGTCCTAACATCGGTAAAGTATTCGAGGTAACAGATGGCTTGACGCACTGTCTTATAGACTTCCATGTATGAAGCCATAACATACGGCGTTGCATGTCATTCGATTCCATTGACGTGCGTCAGGGGAATGCAACATTACTGCGAGAAAAAATGACATGAGTGGATTCGAGACTGGTTTGAATCGGTTTCATATTGACTTACGTCTGATCACAGGGACCGGCTACTGTCACATAAAGGCATTGCTGTTTTAGAGACGTGTTTTTTATCTGCAAAACCACAATGAAATCTACATGAGGTCATCTTTCACTGGAGCTCTTCGCTCCAGAGCCACCTAGTTTCTCGAAAACCACTGTTAGTGGAAGTTCGCTGTTTACCCAAAATTTAACATAGAGTTTCACTACATTCAAAATTTGTAGAGCGAAATCAAAAGTGAAAGCGTCCTTCATGGAACATTGTTGTATGTCACGCGTCTGTAGCGACATTATTGTGCCAAGGAGATCAGGAGGGGGGGGGGGAGTATTCTGTAAGAGTCCACTTAGTGGACAAGTCCACTTCGGCTATCGCTATTGGCTCAGGCCACACGAGCGCGAAGGAGACTGGCTGGCACCTTCGTGCTCGTGAGGGACGAGCCAATGGTGACAGCCGAAGTGGACTTGTCCACTAGGTAGACCCTTGCACAATACCCCCCCCCCCCCCCACCCCCACCCCAGGTCATCATGCAATATAGTCATTGTAAACAGGGGACGAATTAATATTACCTCGTGGGGCTGCCAGTGAAGCGCTGATCTAACACGTTGGTATGTTTGTAGCATGCACCTTGTGTGAACTTTCCGTGTTATTACATTTTAATGCGATAGCGTTAAGGGCCCCGTGTCGCAGAAAATCCGTCGTTGGCGTTAAATTAAGCGTCTGGCGGAAATAATTATGCCGAACCAAATCATCCCGAACGACTCCGACCACATAGGCCCTCCGCGTGGCGCAAGGCGTTAGTGAACAAAAATTGAATTTCCCAAAGTAAAACCCGTCAAAAAATCGTAGAGTACGACTTAACCACAACCTATAGGCGGGATAGCGTCGGATTTTAATTTGAATATACGATAGAAATGCCTGATAAGCAACCAGGTATCTTCGAATGCTGTGGCGTTCCACTCTTAAAGGCGAGGCTTAAGCATCCTCCAATTCTTTTGGTGTTTGTCTGTACATTGGTTCTAGGGAAAAATGAGGGGAATGTGGAAAACCGAGTTTTTTCTCAATTTTGGATACGCGCGCGCCTCGGGACAACAGCAAACAATTAATAAAACAATAAAAAGGTCCTAGGGCCCTCACATTTTGATATGACTGCTTATATTGTCCCTGTAAAGATGTCTTCCCAGAATTGCATTTGTGTTTAAAAGTGAAGCCCACTTTATGGGGGATCAGTGTAAGCTTGGTCTTTGTGAGCTGGCTTTTCCACGTTAGGTGTTGCAGTGAAGCCTACTCATGAAGAAAAATGTGATGCGAACTGAGCCCGATAACGCTATCGCGTTGCAATCTTAAAGGCAAAGCTTAAGCGTCCTCCAATTTTTACGTCGAGATAAGATCTTTAATTGTGATCTCGAAGCACATTTGACGCAAGGTGAGGCAATAGTGCAGAGTTCCGAACAAAGCCCTTGCTCTTATTAGCGACCACATTCTTTCTGGTGGCGTTTTTCGTAAATAATTCTGCAAATCAATGGAGGAGTTTGTGAATAAAAACGCCAACCACGAGAGTAAGCACAATTAAAATGAGAGATTCTAGAAGCGATACGATGGTGCGAATGAAGCATTTATTGATGCGAGCCCATTTGGTTCACCAGTTCAGTGTACCCGACGCACAATTGTAGAGAATCCAAACGCGTAAGTTTAGAGACACATTTATGTTTATGTGCATTCGCGTAAACATCGTGCACACATCATTATGCACTTGTTTGGCTGAGAACGCTTTAAGCAGGCAAGTGTACCATAACATATCTTTCTAACGAGGTCAAGATATGTGTAGAAATATTTGCGTGACCTAAATCTACGACACAATAAAAAAGATAAAATATTCAGCATGAAGTGTTTTATAAACAAAATGAACAAAATAAAAGTAATACCTAAAGCAACTGCATAAACCTGGATTTATCACAAGGTGGTAAAACAATCTAAGGCCTCAATATGCAGCCTACACTCCATGTGTGGCTTGGAGACCACAAAGGCTAATCGCTTCAAGGGCCTAGTTGCTCTGAGCAGTAGTGTAATATGACAAGAAAGAGAGATGGGGAAAAGCAGCGAGGTTGACCATACTTTTTCCAGTTTGCAGTCTTGCACTTAGTGAGAGGAGAGGGAAAGGGAGCGTGTCCGATAAGCAGGCCGCTGACGACATTGTGCTATACAGTATGGCTTTCACAAATGTCCTTGGTGGTTAGTAACGACATTTGTTCTCAAGACCTAATGCGTGACACAGTATGGGTTTCACATGGTGTATGATTGAGAGCGACGACAGTTGTGCTAAACAGCGAACGCGGGAAACGTTATGGGTTTCTCAGGTGTCAAGTGACGACAGTTCTAAATATCGAATGCGTAAAACAGTATGAGTCTCACAGGTGGCTTTCATGGTAAGTGGCGACAGTTGTGCTAAATATCGAATGCGTAAAAGAGTACGGGTTTCACAGGCATCTTTGATGGTGAGTTATAATGCGCATTCCCTTTTATCTCCTCTTTCGGTGAAATCACGCTTTCGTGGTGTTCGTTCCTCTCGATTCAGTACTCCGGAGCAGGGCCATAGTTCTACTGAATGGATAACATATTCTGTATTTGAGCTGATTGTTCGTTGATATTTTTTGTCGTTTTGTAGCGTAATATAGACGAACGCTTAGCAATTCATGTTATACATGTGTTTGTGCTTGTTTTTCTCACGCTGAAGACTTCTGCTCCTGGGAGGAAAATTCTCCGTGCCCGGTGGCTCATGGTCCAGGCCGTTTTGCCACCTGGAAAATCCGAACTGGCTCTGAGATAGGCCTTCCCGACCACACTCTGAAGAACCTGACAGGTAAGAAAGTGGGCAGTAGCTTGTGCAGTACAGGCAAATATGGTGTGCAGCAAGAACTCGCCAGAGGCTTTGGATCGTCCCTGAAACTTAAATCTGTTTTCCTACTTCAAATAGTTCCTTCTTATACGCTTGTTCGTACGTCCCATGACTACGCAGCTTGTCGAAGTACCGAAACGCTGACATCTGTAGGTCGTAGATAAATTATTCTCAGCAACGCTCACTTTTTCACTTTGCATCATTAATTGCCTTTAATTTATGGAAACAAGAGTTAATGGAACAGAAAGCGCCGAATAAGAGCAGGAACATTGTCCATGATGCCACTTGACATGATGAACATGACGATAGCATATGCGTTGACCACAAGGAAATACCTTTGCTACTAATCAAGAAGCTCAGTGCGAGATAAGTGAACATGCTTATGGCTGCCGTAGGCAATGCGCTGAGCGCGTGTTTTTGTTCAATGATTGCGTAGAAAGCGGCAAGCCAAATGCATCATCACTGCTCCCACCACGTATTTTGAACTCAAGTCACTCGAGATCGACCTTCGCTGTTTTGTGGGTGATCAGGATCTTGACGACGAAGAAGACCACAGCTTAAGAATTTTAATAAATATGTGTTCTGCGAAGCAAAATGAATTACCTCCGTTTATGTTATGAATCTGTAGCAGAAATGACAACGTGCAGAAAAAAACTGCAATAATTTGTAGGGATGTAAGATTTGAAGACTAATGATAATATGTCAAATCAGTTCTGCGGAAGCCCATAAGGGGAAATAAGGTTTGTGAAATGGAAAATTTTACACTAATTTTTAGAGGCCCCAAGCTATAAAGGAAACCCGCACGGATTTCCCTTGTAGCTACGGGCTACAAGACGAGTGAATGTCAATTTCTCATTTTCAATAATAATAATAATAATAATAATAATAATAATAATAATAATAATAATAATAATAACAATCATAATAATATTAGCGATGATAATGATGATGTTAATAATAATGTAATATTAATAACAATGTCATGATTTATTTCCATCAGTGCAGTGGGAAGAAGGAGGTGTGAACTAAAATCGGCAATTCGTTGGACTGGGTTCTTTCCATCAATACATCGGGCAGTGGCGGGGTACAGTAGAAAAAAAAACGTGTGAATACATTCTACAATGCATATACAATATCAGCAGGCAGCATGGTTCAGTATGTACTAAGGTATGTCTAGCACGCCGTAAAAAAAAAGGAATGAGGAGTATCGTTTTGCTGGCAAGTCATCACATATGGAGGCCCGTAATAGGAAAAATAGTACAGTAATGATTACCAGAAATGGAGAGCGCGGGAAAAAAAGATTATGAGCGCTTTGAATGCGCATGAAAAGTGCGAAGCTCCGAATAGCTGATACTCTAGAAGGTAATGTACGCTGCATTAGGCCTGTTTAGCATCCGAGAAATACACGGACAATTTGCAGCTTGCGGGTTTGTTTTCTGGTTCAGTAACGCAGGAGGATATAACGTAAACGAAATGACCAGCGATGCCTAAGTGTGGGTTTGAACGTTCATAAATTTATGCAATAAGCTATAGTAACATAACTAAAGAACTAAAGGCTGGCTTGGAAATAAAACTTCGTGATTAACAGTCAGCCTCTAGGAACACTAAATGAGCACCTTTGTCTAGGACCTGCAGTTACAGGGGACACGAATCTTGAGAAGAACACGTTTCCAAAAGTAGTCAACCTCTTGCGAGTGGATATGGCAGGCACTGCCAAGCCGCGAACGTGAGCTTATTAATATCCCATGAAGAGAATTGTATATTATGGTCGGCACATTTTTTCGGCAGTAACCAATCAGACTGAAACTAGAAGGGCCACAAAGCCACTTGAGAAACCACACAACGAGGGCTGACAAACATGATGCGCGTAACTTTAGGCGACACAACGACGACAGAAAAGATTGGAGAGCAACGGTGGCTAGATCGTTTTCCGGTTGAGATGAAAAAGCTGAACTGCCGAGCCAGGTAATGCGTAAAACCATACAGTGGTTTATGTTGTAGAGTAATACCTCTTCAGAGTAACGCAGCGAAGGTCGCCATCGAGTTAGCGCAAGAAGGTAAAAACATATGCAGGTATTGTGTGCATAAAACTACGGGGAAGACACCGGTAAATTTTAATCATCATGCTAGGTCTTCGTCCTCTGGTGGACATAAGCTGTATATGATGATGACGATGACAGTCAAGATGACTTTTTTCAAGTAGCAAGCACATTCAGCATCAACGAACATTATTTGCTTAGAGGCTGGAACTTGTACCAGAAAGTTGCCAGGGCAGACCTGAGCTTCTGGGGTGGAATCACATAAAAAGTTAAGGCCCGATAAGAAAAGGCACAAGGCATACAAAAAAGTAGCTTATGTTGATGCACTTTCGCCTTGCTGGCTTGCACAGGAGTTGAAAGATAAATATACTGAAAAAAGAGGGAGAAGTGAAACAGCCCGTTTATCCGACTTCTGATATCACTGTGTTCATGAGCCCAGACAACTTCGGTCACTCATTTTTGCTGTCGGAGTTTGCTATAGAGAAACCATGTATTTTGCTCCGGCATAAGAAACACGCCTCATCAGTAGAGCTCATGTATGCGACTTTCTTATGTACTTAGGAGTAACATTCATTTATCAACGTTTCAAGAGCTCAGGTAATATGGTACCCGCCGGAGGGTCCTACATATTCGCAGGCTGTTTGGACTTATATTCGCTTCTTTACCGCTAAATTTGGCAGGCTGTTACAAAGGCCGCTACGGATGTCTTTTGGGACCACGTTATGTAAGGTAAAGGGTCTTGGTGTACGGACTGTGAACTTATCTTGCAGTTCTACGAAAAGGCAAAAGGGAATTTTAGGTAATTTCATTTAGAGCTCCCGTCCATTGGGACCATGCTTCCAATTCCTGAAGAGTAGCGCACTACTCTTCAGTTCACAATCCGGGCTGTGACACGTGAGCCTGGTCAAAACTCGCTTATTAAGTAAAGATCGCCTGGTAAGCGCCGCACAAGCCTAAATGCGATAAAAATGCAGTTGTCGCGCTTGTCTCAAATGCATTTTCAAAAATCATTGAAGATGAAGCTGTAATACAAAGGCGGGGGGAATTATTAAATGAGAGTAAAGTTATGGAAGGCAGATACCAGATACGTACAGTCACGAGGAGTCTAAGCAGACGCTGCAGTTTTCTCGAGAATGGAATCGCAAGACATCAACCGATCTATCCCGCAGAGATCCGATGTCGTTGTTTCACAGCCTCGGTGAGCTTCTCATTTCACTCTCTGTTGGAAGATTTGTGCCTGGCAGACTTGTTCCTTCTGGTGTCATACATTGGTCAAGTGTTGAGCTGAACAAAAGAGAAAGGCTACGTTTTTTTTCAATTTTCTCATTCATCGCTCGCAGGCCGCTACTTGTACCTGAACACGACTGCAGTGGACTCGCACCATCCAGTGTCCAGGGTGTTCATGTGGTCGCGCCCGCCCACCGAATCCACATGCGTCACTTTCTGGTTTAGTGGCCATGGGTTCCTGGGCCGCCTGAACGTGTACAGGTCAGTACAGGTGACCTCCATATTCCAAAGCAAATGTCAGAGCGCGAGCGAACTCCCCGCTCTCTATCGCTGTCTGCATTTACTTGCATCTAGTTAAGGGCTAAGTGGTCTGGATGGTTGTATTACGTATGATGTCTAAAAAGACATTGCTTTCAGCACATCATATCACTTTCGTGAGCACTAGTAGATTCAGTAGGAAATAAAAACAATTATAAGGTTTATGTGCCAACACCATGATTTGATTATGAGGCACGCCGTAGTGACTCACGGTAAGAGAGTGTTTTTCTATCCGTGCCGACAGAAATGTGGCCTTAAGGCTCATCTAGTCTATGCCGACACGGTACCGATTTTGGTCTGTTGACTGTTGGCGACAGCGCTTTTCTTCCTTTAAACCATTGGCCTCAGTGTTTTCCGTCCTAGAAAGTGTTGTAGCCAACAGTCGGCACATCAAAATTGGTATCCTGTAGCCTACTGTGAATGAACCTTTAGTAGCCGGTATCGAATCCGCGACTTCAGAATCGATTCCAGTAGGACCATGACTGAAACCTTACATATGCCGTCTATAAGGATAGCTGAATCTGGTATGCCACTTGTTAATATATGCCGTTATTGAGAATACTTCTTCACGCTGCGCTCAAAACGCTCAGCTAAACAGAATTGTGCTTTTTAAAATGAGTTCGATTCAACGTATTTCAATTTGAGGGTGGCGATATTTTTAGTGTGTATATAGCACGTCTAGCCTGCACGCGACAGGCAGCGCTATTGAAGCGAATGTGTTTGGAAAGAAAGCTAGAACAATCTATGCTATGATTGGTACCATTGACTTTTAATGGTTTAATTATGTTCAGCATATCGAAATTACACGCGGCAACGTACTGGCTCATCTTTTACGACGCAGAAGTTATAGGATGAACGAATAACATACATTATTATCAAGTCATGTATAAGCCTCATCGTTCGTTCCTTTATTTTATTCAAAAACGAATGCCTACTTGTAAATTTTATATTTTTTGCTCTCACATTGGCAAAGGCCTACACCCCCACCCCCATAATCTAATGCGCACTGGGCGATATATAAATAAGTAAACTCAGGCGTTGCCACTAATGACTTCAATTACCTGCATATATTTTAGCATAGAGCCCTCGTGCAATTACCATGAATCTGGAAAATATCTTGCCCATTCCCGCGTGCATGCAACCACCCACCATATGCACTGAGCACCGTGTCCCAGTTTACATACACTTCAAGGCTAAAGTGCAGGCTCACTGGCAGGCTAACTGTAGCTAAGGTGCTGTTAACACGTCATTACTAAAAGTAAAGCGCCATAATTCGTGTGCAAAAACACGTTAAGACACAGATTCAGAAGACACCCATGTACTTAAATTTAGGCGAGCGTTAAAGAACCCCAGGTGGGGGTAAGAACCCCATGGCATGCCTCATAATCATATGGTGGTTTTGGCACGTAAAACCCCATAATTTTATTTATTCATGCAATAGTGTAGCTTGCGACATCTCAAACGTAACCCATGATCTGATGCACCATGGCTGTTACATTTACCTTAAAGTAATTACGCAGGTTTATAGAGCTACACAATTTACCGTTGAAGAGGTACGCTCTACAAATCTTGAAACTCAGAGTACATTGATAGACAATGTTGTTAATCAACTAATTCCGGAACTTTGCGTCAATCTGCCGTGTTAAATGCGCAAGAAAATGAAGCATATTCTCGCAAAACTTAGATGCCTAGTTTGAATGACCTTGAAGGTCAAAATATTAGCGACAGTTTTGAAACTCAGTTCCCTGCAACGCTGTGCAATGAATTCAATAGCAAGCCCTGTGTGCGCGTATTGCTGTGACAGATTCACGAAAGAGACTGTGCTACGGGACCCCCTAGTTTCTGTGCCCACTCCACTGACAGATGGCCTATGGATAGCACGACGAGTGTCCATCTCTTCAAGAAATAGGTGGAGCGTGAGTTGACACTTCATTTTACTTCTCTTACTTTTGCACTGTTGTGCTGCACCTTCACCCTCACGTTCCATGGTGACTGGCGGTATGAAGCTTGAACCTCCACACGCAATACTTCCTCTTTGTTTAAACCGGAGGACTGGCTTATATTCATGTTCGAGCACTCATCTATTACTGTATTTGCAAAGATCAACAATACATTTGTCTTAATGGCTCTGAGCAGCTTGTAACCGTTCTTTTTCTACGTTGCTTAGAACGCTTCTGTTATTTGCTTGAGTAGGAGCGCTCATATTTTTTTTTTCAAATAGAGAAGGTGTCAATTTATAACTTCCTGTGTACTTTTTGTGTAAAAGATCAATTTTTATCTGGTAGGAGAAGGAGAGCAAGTGTGATAACATGCTATTGCAGGAAGCCACTTCATTGCAAAGTCTTTGCTTTGTTCCCATTTTTTCAATACCATTGTAATAATTGTAACAACAATTTAGTGCAAATATACATTCTCTGCTGTGACACTCACACGTTGGTTTTCTTTTTACATCAGCTCGTCTTTGAAGGCGTCGCTACCGCAGGTGTGAATACGGCTTCCGGAATTATGATAGACGACATTGAGTTTAGCGATGGCGAATGCCCACCCTACGGTAAGATGCACAGCGACGATTTGTGCGAATGTTGTATGTGTCTTTCAATGCTTCGGCTCTTCGTGCACCTTTATTTGCACAAGCGATTGGGTTTATTTGTGAAAATAAGGGGCATAGAATAAAAAGTAAGGTTAATTTTATTGAAGTGAACTGGTTTGAAAGCTGTGTTAGGAAGAAGTTCCATCTCCTAAAGCACCACCTAGCATAGGCACAAGCAAGCATACACAAACAGATGGCAAGTGCTGTGTTTTCTTTGCCTCGGTCGTAAGTGGTACTATTGGAGTTGAATTTTACCAGCTTGCCAAGTTTGCAATTTTAAAGTAACCCTGCCCGAAATATGGGACCGAACACGTGGAATTCATGGATCAGCACAGACTGCCCCTTGATGAGCGTCTTTCATTTGGTTCTCTGACAGCCGTAACACTTGAACATCCGACGTTCTGCCACATTTCCTGTGCGTATTCGTCATCCTGGAGCACTCTGCGTCCCTTGAATAACGTCTTTTTTTCATTTCATTGGCTTGGTCATCGCAAACACTAGAAAGCACTTACCTCCTTGCATTTTTCATTTGCCTGCGCCTACTTGTGCACTTTTAGGACGCATGAAAGAGCGTACACGAGCCCGTTAACAAATTATAGCCTCTTTTTTGAACAGCGGAGCTGTTTAAGCCCGCCGTAATGTGTGCCACCCGCCACTGCGTTGGCTAGCAGCCACCTCGCGGAGCGTCGCGCGCTATGCTCGGGAGAGAGAGAAAGAGAAATTGAGAGCGAGAGAGAGTGCACGCGTCGCGCGCTATGCTCAGGAGAGTGAAATATAAAATGAGAGCGAGAGAGAGAGAGAGAGAGAAACAAATTGTAGCAGAACCAACTGTAGGCAACGCGCAGAGGTGCTGCCGACGCCATCCGCGCTGCTCCGTTTCCCCGCATTGGCGCCGAACGCTCGCGGTGTCCGTGACTGGAGCAGGCGCATCTGCGGCGTCTCGGCGGAGGTCCCACCAGCTGCGTGTAACTGCGCATGGGCCGTGTCGTCATCCTTGTGTGTCGTCTTCTCGGACTGCAAGTGCTTCGCGTTCCCGGATGCCACAGACCACGCGGAAATGCTTGTGGGGAACCAGCGCTGGAGCTTCGAGCTGACACACAGCGCCCCTTGCGGACATCGCGCGCATTGTTCAGTCATACCAACTGAAGAAAATCCCCAGCGGCGGCATACGGTGGGTGACATGCAAAACCCGTAAGAAAAAAAATTGTAGGCCGTCGTTATCCCTGCGTGGTTAGTTGCCACAACTAGAAAAGCCGTAATATAGCCTTATTATTCTATTATTTTTCCCGAAAACTACGATCATTACCGACGGCGACGTTGGATTCAGGCAGGCGCGCTCGAACGCTGTTTAATATTCAATTACTTCTACAGCTTTTCCGGCATAATATCCGTTCGCATTTGAATTTATTGAAAGCGAAAATGGCAATGGTTCTAATACAAAAATGTATACATATTCTTACTATAAAATCGCATATACACAGCCAGCATTTTGTCGGGGGCGCTAAGAATAATATTAGTGCCAGCCGGTGTGTAAATTCCCACTGGGTTTCCGGCGATGCATGGTGCCTTGTGACAAAATGAGAAGGCAGAAAATGAGAATGCTAATGATAAACTCTCACAGTGAACATATATGGTGAACACTTCGTGTTTAATGCAGAAGCAGCGCATCGACGCTGCACCGGCGCGACGCCGCTATACTGGCGACGCAGACATTGGTATGCAACTTCGATTCCAGGCAAAATGATGTCCGCTACAGTAAAGTGCCGCGTATACGTATATTGTTCATTTTACTTTAAAAAAAAACCATGTCCATGATCAAACGTTTAAACGAGAGTTCCGATATAAGTCAAGTTTAGATGCAGTGCACGGTGCAATGCAAACCAGCTCGGCCGTGCTCATGTTCGCATTGCATATATCAACAGCTTTTCTTCGTGTAAAATTACTGCGAGGAAAGGGTAAAGCCTCAACAACGGTAACAAAACATTGCTGCTTGGGAGCGTTGGTGGTTCATTCTGAAGCGCGGTCAGCTAGAATCGAAGTGAAGAGTAAACAGCCTAGTGACGATATCAGTGGTGAGCGATCAGTGACGGCGAGGCTGGTGGCCACGCCAGAGCATAGCCGCGACCACTCTTGTTGCTTAATGACCACGCCGCTGTGCCGCAGGGAGATCTAGCAAAGAGATCCTCTGCTTGAAAGGAAAATCTCACCCTGTTCCGTCAGCGGTCTGCTAACTGCTAACTGAAAGCGGCGAGTTGCCGCGCCGCTAACGAGGACGCGCCTTCAATGCCAGTGCTGTAAACACCATAAGTGGCTCCAAGGAAATCAGTCTCTCTGCTTACGAAGGAACTGCCTCTATTTGCATATGGAATATGGCGATCGCTTACATGAATTCCGATGGCGTTTATATCTCTTTCACTCAATCGCAACTTGTATTTCGCTGAAACCCTGAACCGTCGTTGTCTGGTATAGTTTTCTCAGCCTAGAAAGCAATTTACTGTATGCAATCCTCGCCCTTCTCGAGTTATTTTGCATCAAAAGCGCTCACAGTGAGCCGACACTCTCGAAACCGCACCGCAACACAATCAGTGGTGTACGCTTGCAGCTGCTGGTGCATGCATGGCTTTCATGTAGTTTTCTGCGAAAGACACTTCTGCGCGCTATTCACAGGGAAATTTGCCCTCGATGACAGGAGCCTCTTCACTGATTTCAATATCCACGATGAGAGGAACAGCAAGGAAAAAGAGGCTAAACTTGCTACGGTTACGGTTTTGTAAAACGTAACAACAATGTGTTCCCTGCAGCCCCGTGTTCGTTTGGGAGATTAAAAGTTGCGGCGCTTTCTCATTTACGGCACTGAGGGCCGTTTTTCACGAGCGCCTCCTGAGCAGCGCTGGTTTCCCATACACGTCGTAAAACTTAGCATCACTTGGCATTACATCGTATAACTTAGCATCACTTCGCAGAGCCAGGATCAGCTAATAACCACTGTGTCTTTAGCCTTGCGCCACTAGTGCAAGCTACCCTGAACTTTTGTTTTGCCTGAAGATGAACGCTCGATTGGCTGTTAGAAATGCTTGAATGCCAGGTAAAAACATCAAAAAATCACTCTCAAAACATTTCATGAGCATTTGTTGATCAACGAGCGTCGCTGCAGCCAACGTTTCGACAAGAGTACTTGCCTTTGTCAGAGAAGCAACTTCGTTGCTGCAGCAGTTGCTGCCGTGACAAAGACGACCCCCTCGAAAAAAAATTTCGGTTAGCTTGCACTAGTGGCACAAGGCTAAAGACAGCTGATCGGTTCCTAGCTGGTCCTAGCTATACGAAGTGATGATAAGTTATACGAAGTACTGTAAAGTGATGCTATGTTATACGAAGTGTATAAGCATTTCCTCGTGGTCCGTGGCAGCGGGGAACGCCTCGCGAAGCACTTGCAGTGCGAGCACACGTAGGGGAAGTAGGGCGAAAGCTATGGACAGTGTATGGACGGCACGCAGCAGACGACACGCCGGGTTGACGTCACGGCGCAAGCGTAGCTGGTGGGACCTCGGCCGAGCCGCCGCCAGAGGCGCCCGCTGCAGTCACGGTCATCGCGAGCGTTCGGTGCTAATGGGGAGAAACGGAGAAGCGCGGATGGCGTAGGCAGCACGTTGCAGCACGTGATTAGCGCATTGCCTCGTTGGTGCTGCTACAATTTGTTTCTCTCTCAATCACTCTCATTCTCTCTTTCTCTCTCCCGAGCAAAGCGCGCGATGCTCCGCGAGGTGGTTGCTAGGCAACGCAGTGCAGGCGGCACACATTACGGCCCGCTTAAACAGCTCCGATGTTAAAACGTTGGCACCAGTGATACTCATTGTCAAACTACTACTCCCAACTTGAATTGTTACTCGTAGCTTCAAGCCTCCATCTTCCTGTAACTTCCTGTATTGGTAGGATGGCCCAACATTTGCTACCCGGATGAGATTTGTAGACGCCTTTAAAGAAAAGTGAAACTGGCATCTAGCTCAGAACGATGTGTTTGTAATCACACGTTTTAGCATTGAACGAACTCAACATAGGCAGGTGAACTGTCTCACCTCTTATGGCAGTCTTTAAAGCAGTTGGTGTCGCAGAGGTGGCGACTTCAAAGTGCGCATCTTAAATGGATAAAGCCGCATGGGGTTCTTGGAGTGTTCAGCCTCGTTGGAAGCACCGTGTGCAAAGTGTTGTTTTCTAAGTCAGAAATGCTGATGCGCGGAGGTTTTTTTGCTTGATGAGCACGCATGACATCAAGAAAGGATTTGTCTCGTTTAAGGGTCCTATTTGAATTTATGAGCTCAGTTCCCGCATGTCACGATATCGCGAGAACAGGCTAACTGAGGTTAAGCATGTATTTTTGGCTGGGGACGCCACAGTTGTAACCAAGAAGGTCAATCATGCAGAAGGCGAATATTATATTTTATTGCATCAGCACCAAAGAATGAAGTGAAGCTTTAATGATAATCGCAAGTTATGTTTTCCTTAAAACGAATGAAAGCTGAGCAGTTTAGTAGCGATTCGTCTTGAAAGGCAGGCTTGTAAAACAGGCGTGATAGGCAGGCTGTGATAGGTAGGGGCGATAGGCAGGCAGGTGATATTCGGCGTTTGTGTAGACCTCCGATTTGTGTTTGCTAGTCGACCAATGTTGGTTTCTGTTGTAGCCGCCGAGGACAGTTTCGTGTAACTGCCATAGGCTGAATTTGTTTTCCACAGGCAAAGTAATTCATCAAAACAATCAAATTCTATTCAGGCCTAGAATCATGTTGTCTGGATTACCGAGTCATATCCCAATAGGTTTATTGTTCCGCGTAGAGTCGCCATTGCCGAGCGTCTCTCGCTTGCTTTACTCTCAGTCGTGAAGTGTGACCTATAGCTATGAATTCACTTATTTGTTTACGTCTTGCACTTGAGCGAATTGCGCACCGAATACTGTTTAGAGAGCCTCATCGTGCGCTCGCTTTGGATTCTAGCTGATATCTGGCTAGAGTTGGCATGAAATTGAGGCTACTTTTGGTGGTTTGTTGGGTTAGTTAAATTGCATTTCTTGCAACGCAATATACACCAACACTCTTTTGGCTTCGAAAATCTGCTGACTGATTTTTTAGTCTCTCCTTCAAGTTCGAAGAATCAGTGTAACTTAGGGTTAACATGACGCCCAAACTTGTCGACTACTGTCATTCGGGAAGTGCGCGGAGTATGGCCGTCGGCTCGAATATGGTAGTCGAAATGGCACTGCGTCATGTGAACTCTGAAAACCCGAAGCTCAAATAACGAGAGAGCTATTTGCATCGTCGCCCCTAAGCTTGACACCATTTGATGATTTAAGACCCGGTAGCTTCCATGTCGTCAACCGTATCACATATGCTTTTTGTATGGTCTTCGACGTTTTCCAGAAGCTGCTGGTTAAGCAGGAGTATCACAGCTGTGAAATGGCTGCTACGTTCGAAACAACTTTGTTCTCCATAGATGGACGTGAAAGCCTTGAGCGAGCGCAGAAAAAAAAAAAACTCAGAAAAGTAGAGTGTGGCGTTGCGTTTACGAGAGACGACAAAATTAGATCAAGCCTCACAGCAGCCAAGTTGTACCGCAGAGTTGGTGTTCTCAGGAGTTTCTTTCCAATCTAGCCCTGCGATTCCCATCGCTTCTTCAACCCCGTTCTGGTATGCTTAGTTGCTTCAAGCATTTTAGGAGTAGCAGCTATGACAGTCAAATATTTTGTGAGTACGTGTGCTGAACAAATCTCGTAGTGTTCGCTAGGATGCTTGCCGTGTGTACAGAAGAAAAGCATTCTTTGTTGTGTCTGGGCATAAAGTGGTCTTACAGAGATTACTGACAGAGTGAGGTGAACATTGCTTATTTCGTACAATGCAACGTATGAAATCAGTTGTTTGGATGGCGACTAATGTTACTTGTGTCTAAACACTTCCTAGAATACTGCACATTCGAAGACGAATGCCTGCCTTGGTTCGTTGAAACAAAAGGTAAGTGTGTGTGCTTATTGTTGCTTTTTTGCATTGTATACTTATCTTAGCCAAGAATGTTTCGGCACTTTAAACAGATTTTATCTAGCACAGCTTATCCGGGCACTGACATTACCAGCGTAAGCGCATTGTATACAAAAAGAATTCGGTAGCTTGTTTCTTGTGCGACTAGTGAAGAAAACGTTACACGAGGTGCTTCACAAAAGCATTGTGACAATGCGCTACAGTCAAATATGCCACAGTGGTGGTAGATTTTTTGTATCTCAATAATAACATCAATGCCATCAATCCCATCAATTAAGAAATCTGCGCAGTACACTTCAGCTTCCTACATGGATTTCCAAAAATTAAAAGCCATTTCGTTCCGCAGAGATACCAGCAATGCTGACGAAGAAAATTAGTGCAAGCAAAAAGACAACTCACACGTGAAGAAAAGAGAAAGGCAAGCAAAAGACAAGAAAAGACATTTCGTTGGCACTAACTTTCTTTGCCAGCATTACCGGTATCGTTACGGAACCACATGCCTTTTTTGGGCATTTGGTTCTGTAGAAAAACAAAATGCCATGAACAGAGTGCACGTGGAAACATTGCCGGACATAAAATGCTGCTCATTCATTGCTGGTCATACAATGGTCCAGCAATGACCCGTAGGTGCTTTAGTGCACTTTCGATGTAGTAGTTGTCAAGAAAAGTACGTTTTTGTGTCAGTCTTTGCGTTCTTCACATCACAACATCAAAAAAGGCACGGAAAACAAAACGCGTCCGGTAAATCGCAGAAAGGCATCCATATTACGAGCGCCTTCGGTAACTGAAGGGAAAGGGAATATCATTGTGCGAATATTTTCCTAAGCGTGTCAGTCACACCAGAAAGCACCTATGGGAAACCATTGCTGAGGATAGGAAAGTAGGGCTCAAAGGAAACTGCTTTACGACAAGCTGAGCATCAATGGAGATAATTTTTGGTTGGGATGCAGAGAAGGAAATGCGCCTCAAGCTCCAGTAAAAGACCTGACGACCCGGATAAATTTACGTGCATGAAAGCGTGAAAAACGATATACCGAGCGGGAAATCATTTTATTGTCTTATGAGCCTGACATTGCTTTGTCAACAGACACTTGGTAAAATGTACAGGTGTCTCACTGTGAACTTGTTCTAAGTGGATTGAACGTATACGAAGAAAGATCATGCATTCATAAGATGAAAAGCTTGTATTCGTTTGGCAAAAGGCTATAAAAATTTTTAAAATGTCATATATACCTAACAGGGACTTGTGATCTTGCAAGGAATATCATGTTAATGTAAGGTACAGTATCGGTGTAATATATAGGCCAGCCCGCCAATCTATATCTCTTTTGGAGAAACTTAAAAGCTATATAATAGGTATGTGAAAACTGGTGACAAAATAATACGGCCTGGTGACTTTAACTTATACCACGTAGACTGGCGAAGCTTTTGAACAATGTGTTCCAATGATACCGCTGGTAAAACTATGCTGGATATAGCGTTTAATTTAATACACAGCAGGTGCTAATTGACTATACTCGTATTTAGCGAAGTTTCAAATCTATTCAGCATTCATTCCTCGTAATTGGATGTGCTAACAAAAACTACAACTATGAAATATTGCCCGTTATATCATACATTGTGGCTGTACCTACGGACTGTACAGAAGTTTTCTTTAGATGAAAAGTGTGCTTTATACTTTGAGAATTTCCTTGTGCCGATGATGTGTCAATTTTATATATACTGTCGTTTAATTATTATTTTTTCGTAGTTCTGATGGTGCGCAGTCGCTTTGCGAGCTATTTAGGAACGTTGTTACTGAATGTATAGAGCACTTTGTTCTGAATGTATCCAAGGAAAAACCTCGTCACCTCTGTATTTCTCGGGAGACGATCCAGCTGGAAACAAACCAAAAGAATGTAAACGAAGAAAGAAAGTCGTGTAATGACAAGGCGTCCCACAATAAGCATATTTCAGTTCCTTTGTCAAAGCTGCAGCGTAATGCATTCCTCAAAAGGAACGCTAGTATAATGTTTCGTTGCCAGACTTCTTACCTCGTCTACGGAGAGGTTTTGCTGGTATTTTTCACCTAAAATGACGAAATATGATGTTTTTATTATCAGGGGGCTTGAAGTAGGTCATGAAAGTGTTATAGAAAATGCATTTAACAGTCGTTTTAGGTTGCTGTTTAAGCAAGATAACAGCTCTATGGCTGTATTCACTACGTTGTTACCCCCTGTGAGCTATGTTGTCCTCAGCATATATGTCATCAGATGGTAACCCCGACGAGCGTTTGAGAAAATATGCAGATTTTTTCCCAATTACTTGTATGTTCTATTTTCATGGTCATTGCAAGAAGGCCGATTACCTGGTGATTACAGAGATGCCAGAATTAAGCCGCTCTTTAAATGCGGAAATGAATCTGTAAATATTTATCGCGCCATATATCTCACATCATCAGTTCAGTACATACAGGAACACCTAATTTATCAACGTATCATTGAGCACTTAGAGAAACACAGTGTACTAACGAAAAATCAAGAAGGATTAAGGAAAGGTATAATTGTGCTCAAATGGATGCTTCTTTATGGATATTTCCGAGGTATTCGATAAGGTGTCTATATAAAAAAAAACGCCACCCAAGCACTCCGACAGATGCTTGACCAGTGAAGCTGAAACGTGTGGCCCCGGTGTTTAGCAGTTGGTCAATCCCGACGCTGTATTGAAGCGTTTCTTAATAATTGGTTGCATGTTTGTATTTCTAGCTGAACGGAAGCGCCAATGGCGGGCGGATGCTGCTAACCACGAAGCCGAGCTAACTCGAAATATCAAACGCATGCGACAACGGCGAGCCGAGGAGGCGGCGTTGCGGGCAGAGCAGCGTCAACGTGGCAATGGCGGGAACGCGTTCGCTAACGACGTCACTAACGGCACTGGCAATGGCGCGCGCGCTTGAGTGCGACGTAGAAAACGACGTAACTGACGGCGCAGCCAATTAAGACGTTTAGCGAAACATACAGGACGAACGGCTTTTCGTTTCGCCTAGCCATATACAGCTTTCGCTGTAAATATTTCTTGCTGAAGATGGAACAGGTAGGGAAAACTGAAGGCAAAAGCCTGGCTGCCATGCTATCTTAACCATCGCCAGCACGGAATCTTCTCACAAAACGCCTCCGATGATTTAGTGGTTCACTGTGTCATCCCACAAGGCCAGTGACTGGCCTCCTTTTATTTCCGAAATTTTGAAATCCTATTATAGAGCACATCCCAGTTAAAACAAAGTACACAGATGACTGTACTATTTATTCGAAGTCAGACAGCCCATTCAGCAAAAAGTAGGTGAATCAAGCATTCCAAAAAGTTGTTTTGTGGTGTCAAGCTTGGCGAGTATCTGTCAATTTATTCCCTTTTCATACAAGAAACTTGCGCTCGTGTTCCTGTATTGTACCTGTGAGAGGTCACGTAACACGAATATTTATCTATGGGTAACTAATGATCTCAGATGGACTAAACTGATGCTCACCTTAACATCTAATGATAATCTTAATGTATTCTTTCTTCGAAGAGCGCTTAAGGTTTCTGCTCCCTCCGTGGGACTTATTGCCTCTAAATCTGCCATTATTCCTCCGTTAGACCACATTTGTTTCATCTAGTACCCGTACACTAAAACTTTAGAAAGGTTCGGTTTTCAACATTCCCCTCAAAGTTGCCTAGAACCAAAGTACAGCAAATCACCATCAGAATTGGAGGACGCCTAAGCTTCGCCTTTAAGAGTGGAACGCGATGAACGCGTTAGCATTAAAAAATTCGTCGCTGAATATAAGGCTTTTTTCATGTATATACAAATTACAATCCGACTTTATCACATCTGTAGGTTGTGTTTAAGTCGTACTTTACGATTTTTCTGACGAATTTTACTATGTTAAATTCAATTTTTTTCACTAACGCCTTGCACCACGCGAAGGGTCCGGTCCGCCCGGTCGGGGTAGTTCGGGATGATGTGGTCCGGCATGATTATTTCGGCCATATGCCGGTGCTTACGCCGATGCGGACGCCAACACCGACACCAATGCCGACGCCGGATTTTTCGCGACACGGGGCCGTTCACGCTATCGCGTCAAAATAGCAAGCTAAACTTCAACGAGGGCAATAGCAAGCGGTTCAATTTATTTACAATAATTTCGGGCGTGCCTCAATAACGCAGTTATTAGAAAGGTCTATACTTGAACGCTTGGCGGGAATAAATCATAAG
The DNA here is from genome assembly GCF_013339745.2 of Dermacentor silvarum. NCBI lineage: Eukaryota > Metazoa > Arthropoda > Arachnida > Ixodida > Ixodidae > Dermacentor > Dermacentor silvarum. Next base: position 135,889,832 of record NC_051157.2, read on the forward strand.
TCCTGACTAAAATTCCTATACGAAATAATTATATATTCTTATTCAACTAACATCGCAATTATCTTTTTCGGATGTGCCACAAGACAGACACGAGCGCACAATGCGCCTGGAGTGTCCATATAATCGCTACCCCCCCCCCCCCCCGAAAATTCCGAGCTAGTTCATTCTTTGCGGTGTGAACATTATAAATAAAAATTGCTAAATTTGCCAAATTGCTATAGTGAAAGGATCTCATCTTAAAATGATGTGTTGGCAGATATGGGACGGTTTTCTCGACTTTCTGGTAATTATATATATGCAAGTGCACTTTACCTATGACGTATATATCTGGGTAAAAAATATCACAACACAGCACAGAAACACAAAGTGGTGTTGATGTTTTCAATCGTTGGATTAGGATCAGGCAATCGGACCACCTTTGAAGTGGAGCGAGCCGGATCCTTCGACAAGCTGCCTCGAGATCATACGACGCAGACCGACGATGGTGAGTTTCCCAATAGCCTACTGCATGCGCTGATTTTGAGAGCTTCAGTATTGTTAGAACGTTCCTGATTGACTTGGACACCTTGACTTAATTACGACTTCAAAAGTCGAAAAATAATTTCGCGCAGTGCATACTAAAATCTCACAAGAGTAGCGTTCATGACTAGTGCCGCGGCGGCCATCAATTTGCAATGGTTCTCTTGTAAATGGCAAAATACGAGCAATATTTCATGTAGGGAAAATTTGAAGGAACGTATTTGCATTATGTTTCTTTCAAGATTACTTAAGGTGCTCTGATACGATTTGCGGAGATAGTCAAAACAGAATTTCTCTATTGAATTCGCACAACTTAAACAGAGGTTCTGCGTTTTACGTAGGTTTTTATTTTCCCAAGATACCACGTAGTTTTTTTTTATTTCTTCCACAGCGAAATTCACTGTTTTCCAGTGAAAAGCTTTCGCTAATAAACTTCTACCGGCTCTTCTCGATGGATAGTTTTTCGCTCGAGCCTGCCATTTTTTTCTTCTTCTGAATATCTGTTTCACTAATTTAGTTGACTCTAAATTGTGCTCTATAACTTCAGACCCGGCTCTTCTATACTGCAACCGTCTCTCATTCAGAAAATAAAGTTTTCAGCAAATATTGCATTTGGGGCACAATGTCAATCTAATTATGTAGGAATTAAGATTTGGCGCAAATGCTATTCGAACACAGTTTGAAATATACTTTATTCATAGCATTGTGCCGGTATATGCCAGGAATTAATGATGCAGAAAGATGTACTTGAGAAACCCACTGCCGCGTTACCGTCTGTCAACTTTTCCAACTCACCCACTGCAGTGACCGCAGATCGAGGACTGCGAGAATCAGGGGATGACGGTGTGTTATCTGGAGTGGAGTTGATCAGAATGTTATCCTGCTGATGACGTTGAATGTTCCAGGGCATCCGTTTCAAATTATTACAGGCTACTATCTTCTATTCAAGTCACCAGGCACCAAGGGAAACAAGGCGATGTTTACGTTGCGAGAGCCCCTGCGGTACGAGTGTTTGTCATTCTGGTACTTTTTGCCCAAACTCTCAAATGGGGTTCTGCTCTACACACAAGATGCAAGAATATCTAACGGGAGCGGTGTCTGGAAGCGTTACCCGTTGCGGCAACGAATGCTATGGGTAAGTATCAGCCATTGCGCTTGCGGTACATGCGTTGCATATTATCCGTGATATCAGGTAGCCATAGAGGCGAAATAAATATTTTCGCTGAATTCCATACTGACCCAGGTGCCAATATACTTGACATGTAAGAAATGCCGTTAGAAAACAAAGAGTGCCTTTGAGTCTATAGATTACAATTTTCTTGCAGTTTAATTGACGACCTATTTGCCTTCGTAACAACAAAATTTCAATTTCTTGTCCGCAAAATTTCCATCAGTATTTCGCAGGGCATAATGTCTAGCGAAATCGACTCGCAGTATTGAGATCTCATTGTACAAAGTCGCTATTTTTTGCGCATGAAATTAGCCAAGTTACTGTGAAAGAGTAACGCTCGTACGAAACTATCAGTGTAAACAAGAGCACATATTTTTTTCTGCTTTATTCAGCAGTCCGGTGAAACGTATATATCCGTATACTGGATTTTGAAAATGCATGTTATCACTTGCTAATGGAGAGTTGGTTCAGCGACAAGCGATACTCCCATAAAGCACGTAAGGCCACTGAGCGTAACGTTCGGTAAAATAATTGTTCTGTATAGACGTTTTCACGAGGGCGCTGCCGACGGTCTGGCGTGGAGAGTATGCGTCAGTGTTGCCTGTTCGGTCTGGACTGTGAGCTTGCCTTGCGCTTGCATTGCGGAGTGGTAGCTTTCCTTCGGTGTTTCCGTTTATTTTTGTCACGAATGACTTACGCTCGTAAATAATGGCATATATACTCATCAAAAGGCTACAGGCAAGCACTGTGCAGTTTATGGGTGCACAAACAACCAGCGGAAAATAACGATTTTAGGGACTAAGTGTGTCCACAACACAGCACTCCGCGAGACCTCTGCCGCGATGTGGTATGTTCAGGCTTCGCCGGTTTCCTGCATCACCTGAGCACTTGGCATTTCAGTCTAATGTGAACCAATGCACACATCAGTAAAATAATGCATTTTGGTAAACTCTTTTCGGCACATTTCTCAATAGGTTGCGAGAATTATCAGCTCTTCGATGCAATATTTTCTCGTATGTAGTGGCAGAGGCTACATTTGTTATTCGTTCAAACACGACTTCATTCCAGTGCCTAATAAGGGGGTCACACGGCGCACTTTTGATCGTGATGAGCCCGATATGGGTTGAATTTCTTGGTCGCGATTGGGTTCTTTGCTCAATCTGCGGAAGGGAGCCAATCGCGGTCAAACATTCCGATCCAGATCGGTCTGGAGCGCTATCAAAAGTGGCCGTGTGACACCGTTATAAGACAAATTGGAGCACTCTGCGAGAGAACTACTCGGTAAATACACTTCGCAACGATCTGTAAAAATCGTGTCCTATGGAAGATGTATGCAGACCCTGTGTCCACCAAAACATTGTCTCTGCTTTCACGCGCACCCTGCGCGGCCCTGCCCATAAAGGTAATTAACTTCAACAGTGTGGTGCTGCATCGAGCTCACCCATCTTTGAGCGTTGTCTATGTGCTTGGGCAGCAAGAGAATGCAAAAACGAACGTGTCAACCTCATCAGCGTGGCCTAGCGCCAGTGCTAGAGTTCGGGAACCGTAATGCGCTAACTGTACGTGGTGTAGAAACGCGCTAAATGAGCCCGCGCAAGTAAGAACGTAAAAAACGGTAATCGCATGGGTACGCGGACAATAGCATCATGCTTGCAAGAATAACAGTAATGAAAAAAATAAATTATTCGCACAGTCGATCAAGTGAAATACGTGCGTGCGGTGACCGCTTCGCTGACCACTAAGCTCTTAATTTTCACTCACGGTCAGTAGTGGCTTACAGTCATATGCATATGTATTTATTCGACAATTGTTAAGACTCGACATTACTTTATTATGAACATAGCACAGTGAGACGGTGTGAGGCAAACAAGAGAAAGAGCAGAGATGGCCCTAACACTGCAATATTGGCTTATTTCGCTTCAGAGATAGCGCACACGAACAATTCTTGCCGTACGCGATATCTTCAATACAAACTTCGCGCACGATCTACGTTAAGGTTCACCGTGAGCTAAGCTTGTTCCAAACTCAGACATTCGAAAGAAAAGCCATTCCAGGTAAACAAACGTAAAAATAGGTAAACAAATATATCTTTATAACAAGTCCTGTTATAATCCCTATTGGGATTGACAGTATGTATAAATAAATAAATACTAAATACTAAAAATAAAAATCTAGCACCTGGGCTGTATCAGTTGCGATGGCATCTGTGATCACTGTCGCGCGTCGGTTCGCTGCAGGTACCGCGCTGCTCGATCGCCACGCTTATGCCTTGACATTTGGTTATAAGCACCCTGCACCGCACAAGATCCAATAAATTTTGCATGATTGAGCTGTTCAGTTGCGTCGGAAGCGTATGGAGTAGGAGGAAGGAAAATAAGAGGCGAAAGGCAGAGAGGTTAACCAGGTTAAGTGTCCGGTTGGCTACTCTGCACGGGGGGATGGGGTAAGGGCAGTAAAGATGAGAAAACCAGAGAAGATTAAAAAGGAAGAAAACAAAAACAAAAAAGAAAAAAAAACACGTCTGTCCGCACAATTCTATAGTTTTTCATGAAGTCCTGTTTCTTTCAAAAAGCGTACTAGCGCTTTTAAAGCAGTTCGTTCCGACGTCGGCTGGGACCATGGACCAAGAATTCTGGCTTCCGTAAGGGGACGGCTGTCTATCTTGTCGAGCGTGGTTCTGAGGACTTTCCTTTGTGCACTAAAACGACTACAATCACACAGAAGATGTGCTATCGTCTCTTTGCACCCGCAAGTTTCACAATCTGGACTTGTGGCCATTCCCATCAGGTAGGAGTACGCGTTGGTGAATGCTACTCCAAGTCTTAGGCGACAAATGAGAGTTACCTCCCGTCGTGGTAAGCCATGTGGAAGGCGGAACTTCAGATCAGGATCCAGGTAACAGAGGCGCTGGTTATTAAAGTCCGTTGAATTCCAGTGGGCTAACGTAAGCTCGCGAGCAAGCGCACGGAGCTTTCTTGCTGCGTCTGTTCTGGACATAGGAATAGCGACGCAATCGGTACTGGTATGTGAAGATCGAGCGGCTGCGTCCGCTTGCTCGTTTCCAAAGATACCACAGTGACTTGGCAGCCATTGAAAGAAAATGTTATGTCCTTTGTCAACTGCCTGATGGTAAATTTCGCGTGTGTCCGCGACAAGTCGTTCGTGGGGTCCACGGCGTAGTGCAGAGAGCAAACTCTGGAGGGTGGCCTTGGAATCGCAGAAGATAGACCATTTCTGGGGCGGTTCCTGTTCAATAAATTTCATTGCTGCACACAGAGCTGTAAGTTCGACAGCCGTCGTCGATGTCAAGTGCGATGTCCGGAATTTTATTACTGTAGATTTTGCTGGGACAAATGCTGCAGCTGCTGAACTGGAGTGCATGACCGACCCATCTGTGTAAACATGTAAGCGGTCACTGTGGACTTCACGTAGTAGCAATAATGCTGCCTGCTTCAATGCTGCTGACGGCATTTGTGCCTTCTTATTCACGCCTGGAATGCTGAGGCATATTCGAGGTGAATGCAGAGACCACAATGGTAACGAAGGCCATGCTGCAGGGGCGTAATTCGATGGTAGCGATGCTCCGTGTATAGTCAGGAGACGGCTAAAACTCGTATGCGGCCTAGTTGTTGGCAGGCAAGCAAGATGGTGAAAGGGCGTCCTTGCGACATGTCGAATGTGCACTCTTAGAGCGTCGACTGCAAAGTATGTTGATACAGGGTGGTCACATGCTATGGCGATTGTGGCCGCTGTGGATGCACACTTAGGGAGGCCGAGGCACGTCCGTAGAACTTGGGCTTGCATACTCTGGAGTGTTCGAAGGTTCGTTTTACTGGTGCTTCCCAGCACGGGCAGGCTGTAACTTAGGAAGCCCATAAATAATGCATGGTACAGCTGTAGCATCGATTGCACAGACGCACCCCAAGACTTTCCGCCGACAAATTTGAATACATGTGCTATTGCAGTCAACCTCTTTTTCATATATGAAATATGTGGCGTCCAAGACAAATCACGATCGATGATGACTCCAAGGAAACGGTGTTTTGTTTCGTAAGCAATTCCTTGTCCATTTATGCGTATAACATATGGAGTCATTGTTTTGCGCGTAAATGCGACTAATCGGCACTTTTCGGAGGATAATTCTAGGCCTTTCATACGCAGATAGGACGACGTTTGTGTGACCGCCTTCTGCAGTCTCGCTCGTATCTGCGGACGAGTTACTCCGGCTGCCCAGATGCAGATATCATCTGCATAGATGGATATATGAACCGTCCTTGGCAATGATCCAACAAGGCCTAGCAGTGCTACGTTGAAGAGCGTGGGGCTTAACACTCCGCCTTGTGGCACACCTTTGCTGGTGACATGGTGGAGTAACCACCGCATATCTACCAACCACTAATACGCGTCGTCGACCTGCCGGCGCCTGGTTCTAAGCATTGCCCGACAGCTACGTACGCGCCTGCTTTCGCTAAACGAGGCAACCCTCAACCGGGAAACAAAATGGTGATCAAATTTAATCGACGATACGGTCACATGTGCCAGCAATATGTTACAATGAAATATACCGCTGATTAGCACGCCAGGTCTCGACGAAGCAGACGCGGCTGCCGCCGCTACCGACGACGAAACACCACATCCACTGGCTGGGCTTGCTGTTGCCATGGCACACTACACTGAGCGCTCACGCGAGCACGTGAAACATGTAACAAGTCAAGCGGCACAAGACAAGCGAAGCGGGAGAAAACAATCGAAATGCGCGGCGAAGATCACACAACCGAAGTGCGGCCGCCCTGTTCTCGCAAGACTCACAGTCCAAAATGGCGGCATAATATATTCTGATGCCAGACGTCGCCCGTGTCGGCCAATGGCGCTGCTCAAACGTCGGTTTGTGAAAAGGTATATAGAAAGTTATGTCGATGTAGCCAAAGAGGCTTCACGTAAAACGAAAATGTTTTATAATTGTTTTGCACAACATAACCACTCATAGAGAAATCTGACTTAATTCTGGTATTCGGGGTGGTCGCGAATTTTAGATTTACGTAAAAGATATAATATAAATGACTATTAAAGCGTAATACAAAAAATGCTCATAATTCCTGGTATTGCAAAACCGGATCTAGTTGGATAGATATTTCCAGCGATTGGGGCAAACATTTAACTACCTTCGCAGAATACACGGCAGAAAAGGAGGACGCTCTTTTAAGCGCTCACGGATAGATAACCGTAAATAGTTACGCAATGATGTTACATCAACATCATTGTCATCATCATCATCACTCAAGTTTCAACAGCGAATCTGTTTAAGCCTACCGTAATGCGTGGTTCGTATCAAGAAACTGCCGCGCCGTAGCCATGGCAACCTGGAGGGCGGAGACACCCAGGAGGGCAGGGCGGCGCACGCGCTCTCTTTCTCGCCAGCTCCCCCGGTCTCTATTCTCTCCCCGGCGTGCTGAGCGAGGAGAGAAAAATTTGCCGCGTATCTGCGTGCTTCGCTGCAAATGTCGTCGAAAGACGATAGTCTTCTGCCGGCCGTACTACATGAGTGCTGGTCTGAACCGCGGCCACCCGTGATGCTGTTCTCGTACCATTTCCGTCCTGGCATTAAGGTTTGTTTGAACAGATTTCATTTTACCGCATTATTTCATCAAGCGGCCATTTATGTTTTGCCCTGCCTCAGACAGCGCTTCCTTTATGTTGAATCGGCCGCATCTGGCTGGCATTGATAAAATTGAGGAGGCGCTGCGTGAGACATGGACGCCATCTGGCAATACATCGGGAAACATGAGCTTGTGCAGAGGGTTTCCTTCCTCCATGGCAGAGGGCGCTCGTCGGCGCACAGTCGGGGAACGTCTTTCGTCGGCGCGCATAGCCTGGCATTTTCAGCGCAGCTTAAGAAACTAGGGTCTTTAGAGTTACGTATCTATGTATTTTCTATTAAAGGAACACACCTCCTAATACTTACCTAGTGATGTTGCGCCTCAGATATGCGTAATATTTACTTTGTGATCGACAACGTTCACAAGTATGAACAGCCGTACCAGTTTAAGTAGTGTGGGCGGTAAGCAAGTGGTCCAACTTTGGCCGAGTGGCTGAATCGGGTGACAGACAGATAGACAGACAGACAGACAGACAGACAGACAGACCAAAGTTTCAGCGTTTAAGTTTCCCAAGAAAGACTATCGTCTTTAAAAAACGCAATAGCTTGCACTAGGCCGCGCAAAGCTCAAGACACAGTGAAGCTGGCCGATTGATTGCGTCGCTTGGTTGTAGCTAAGTTGAACTTGGCTATGTCGAGGTTCATACTTGGTTGTAGCTAGGTCTATACTCGTGTACGTCATCTGTGTCAGTACTGGAAAGGTGCGCCGCGCCATCACGCCACCACCGCGCTATCGCCGCCGCCACAGCTGGTACGACGTCATACTTCCCCGCACCGTCGCGCTACCGCCGCGCACATTTACAGTACTACCGCAGTCTTTCCAGTACTAGCACAGAGGACGTACACGACACGAGTATAGACCTAGCTAAAACCAAGTTTGAAGCATGCTGAAGCAGTTGAAAAAGAACAAAGACAGAATTTGTAGTAAAGGGGCCAGGTGGCGCAGGAGAATTATGAAGAAGCTCGTAATGGCGACGTGAAGAGTATTCGGTCTGTTTATTATGTGCGGGCTCGTTACATAATTGGGCGCACTCGACGACGAGGACCAATATGTGGCTGGCGTTATGTGTGGTGAACTGCAGCAACTCTGTGATATTCAAGAAAAGTCAAGCCGAGAACGAAGCCACCACTGACTTTCCCGAACACGTCACTACAGGTGAGCTTCTGAATCTCGTTCTGGATGAAGCCTGAGTGTCTTCAGAGGAACTTTTGGAGCAACAGTCAGTGAAAGCAAATATTCCACTCCATCTGCTCAACAAGCTGGTGTTGACACCGCTAGAAAGAACTTTCATGTTCCGGGAAGCTTCATCTCACGATCAACCGACAGTTCTTCGAGCAATATCAATTCAACAACAGCAAATTTCGCAGCACAGCGCTATTATTGAGGCTCTGGCTTCTGCTTTAACCAAGCGGGCAAGCCATTAATCACAAATAGTACGTCTGAATTGTTCGACGGCTCGTCCGACAGTCCAGAAGGGTGGATAACTTTCTATGAACAACCTGCAAAAAACAATGGATGGCTGTCTGATGAAGTCCTAGTGATCAGCATGCCACCATTCCTTAGCGGGTTTGCAACAAAGTGGCAAAAGTAGCGACTTTCGCAACGAGAGCCTCAACCTAGGCCTAAATGAAGGAGAGAGAAAAAGAGAAAGACGTTTATTATATATAAAAAAATTGTGCATGTGTTAAAAGGCAACACCAGTGGTTTTTTCAGGAAGGTGCCTATATTAGGTTAATGGTTTCGCTTCTTATAAGGTAGATGAGCAAGCTGTCATATATAGCTTTCCGAGAGTTTCCTTCTGACTTTCCGTAAGAATCCGGTTGACCGGTGGCACGAGGCACTATTTTACCGTTTCAAGTCCACCACGCCAATTGAGTATTTTCTGGAGAAACAGCGACTTCTTCGCCTCGGTGAACCTGGACTGTCGCTGGCATCGCTTCTTGCGCTTATCATCCACGGCTTACCTAGAGATTTGCAACGACAGGTTCTAGCACAAGGTCCGAAAACGTTCGAAGTGCTCTTAGAGCAGCTAAAACTATTTCCGCATTGTTGGACTGAGCGAAGCTACAAGACTAGACAAGACTTTTCAGGGACGCCAAGCCGTTATTCGCTTACATGAGAAGTGTCTGTCGGTGTTGGACGGTGTCAGGTCTAACTTTGGCGAGACCATCGCATAACCTATAACTCCCGTACAAAAACCCAGAGTTAAAAGATGAAGACCAAGAAGAAGCAGAGCGGAATTCTAAAGATGCCTCTACAGCAAATGAGACCGTCTAGCTTGTGTCATCTTGTTTATTGGATATACAATTCGAAGTGGATGGTGAGACAATGCAACTCTTGTAGACAGTGGATCTTCGGTATCAGTTATAAAATAAAGCAGAACAAATGCAGAGAACGTATTTGCTAGAAAAACAGCGGTTGTGCGAGGCTACGACGGACGTGAGAAGGAACACTGCGAATGGATGTGCCTAAAGCTTAAGTACCAGTCACGAACTGCAGAAACACTGGCACTGGTTATAGGAGGCATTGAGTATCATTTTCTACTCTCCCGTATGGACATGAAGTTGCTCAAGCATAATATACACTGGGATGGCACTGTTTCTATGAACAAAGATGGACATGAGACGCAACCTGTTAGAAAATGAAAAGAAATTCGCGTTGTGAAGTAAGGAGATCACATCCCTGTAATATATCCTGAATTATATTGCTGCGGAGGCTATCCTTCAGGTACTACGAAGTTTGAAGTTTCGTTTATATTACACGACAAAAATGTAGTACGGAAGAAACCTTATAGCCTCACCAGAGATAAGAAAGCATGGCTTAAAGAAGAGCTTGCGAAGATGTTCGACGCAGGTATTATCCTTTGTCCATATCACTATATGCATCGCCGATAGCAATAGCACCCAAGGAAGATGGAAGCCTCCGACTCTGCACAAACTACAGAGCAATTAACAACCAGACACAGGTGATTCCGTTCCCTATGCCAGGAATAGATGGAATTATTGATGACACAGGTGAATGTACTTGGTTTTACCTTTGTAAAGGCTTTTGGCAAGTACAACTTCGAGGGAATATGAAGTAGTATACGGCGTTCATAACTCCTGTTCGACATCTATGAATACAACCGCCTGCCCTTTGGGATGGAAGAGCTTGCCCAGCTGGTTTCAGAAGATGATATATGTTTTTGGATCCGTTCATTGGCCGCTTCTGCAATGTCTGCGTAGACGATGTTATTGTGTATTCTAAAAGCTAGCCTCTCTATGAGCAACACCTGGCACATGTCAAAAGCCAACATAAAGGTCAATATTAGGAATAGCAAATTTTTGAAGAACAAGGTGACTTTCTTAGGCAGAGTACTGGATGGCACTACAAAGAACACAAAGGAAGAATCGGTGGCACACATTGCAAAACTCGTGAAACCTTTTCATGTTCACTGACTACGCGTGTTCTTGGGGTTGGCAGGATATTTTAGATCATTTACCCAAGGCTATGCTGTCAAAACTAGGTGTCTGACTAGACTAACAGAAAAACACGCACTATTTTGTTGGACGAGTGATTGCGAGGTAGCCTACCAACTACTGGGGTGCTATGCAGGACGCGCCGAGTTTCGCGAAACTCGGGATCTTCACGAGCTCTGGCAACGCCCCAAGATGAAAGAACTAATGGTAACAAGACAATGTTTGTGCATCGGCACGCCTGCAGTTTCATTGGTTTATATAGATTCACTCTGGGTGGTTATCATCTTTTGGGCGTTGCCATATGGGCGGTCGACAAACTGGGGCTCACGTGATAATATGATCAGTGCATTGTCGTGTCGTCTGTCACTTGTTTGTCGTTCCACCGAGTGCATTACAGGCACAAGCAACTTATAAAATAAATCTATTTAGTACTATAATATCACTTACATTAGTCTGAGTTACAAGCATTTTAAAGTTTGCAAGATGTGCACTCAATGTGGTTTAGACTAATATGCCGTTTAATACGTTTCGCGCTAAATCACGAGGGGCGCTCGCGCTCCTCTCCCTTCATCTGAATTGGATTGGCGCGGCTCTACGTGCTTGAGCTAGCATTTCCGAGCACAGATCAGTGTGCGCTTGGTTTTCGCACTAGGCTTTCAACTGATCACTCGTTGCTCATTTTCTTACCTCTGAATTGAATTGATGCGGCTCGCTACGTGCTTGCGCTCCGATTTCTGAGCACAGATTGGTGTGCACCTGGTCTTCACATTGGGCTTTGAACGGATCTCTAGTTGCTCGCGCTAAAGTAAGGCTGCGATACGAATGAGCGTCGGCTAGCACAGAAGTGGTTAGCTAGGCGCTTACCTTGTAAGCACTACCGAATGCCGGAAAGCCATCATACAAGGGTCAGAAAACTACTCTTAATTTTCTTTTACTTTGTGATGCACCTTCATACTGGCTAGCACCGAGCGATGGCTTCTAACAACCGCAGGAAAGAGTCTTTATACTGGATAGCCCGAGCGATCCGTGGCTTCTAACAAACGCAAGAAACGGTCTTTGCAGCGTATGTGTCCGTTAATTGACTACCACCACATCTATGCCAGGAAGAACTCCAGCAGCGGTGCAGTTACCCTGTAACCACCACTGACCAGGTGGCCGATTCGCTTTTTGACAATAAAAATCTGTTTTCTGCGTTTGAACGCCCGTGATGGGGCCCACAAACTTCACGCTGTGGTTGACTGTCTCCCAGTGCAGATTTAAGCTCGCCTCGTTAGCATCCACTAAATTTCGAATACAGTTCTATGCGGCCCATTCGTCACTGCGAATAATGAGCCCCGGTTGAACACTGGCTGCCATAATGAATGCGTCTCGTTGGTCGACCTTGAAAAGTCGCAGCCCTCCTGTGTTAGCGCAGACCATGCCGAAGGGCCATGGTGCACGATCCTTTAACATCGCCGTAATTTTGGCGGCTCGGTGGAAGGTTGTCGCCCTTCATCAGGCGGCCTCGATTTTACTTTTGCTTGACGCAAAGAAGGCACACCTCAATTCTCACTATCTTGCCGGGGCCCACGAGTGGAAGTCGCGCCAGCAGCTCGTCCATCATGACCTCACGGGCGTACTTCTTCCAGTTGGCGGTGGCGTGCTTCGATAAAGGAAAAGCGTCGCTGGTCATCTCTTTCAACAGCCACACGTCTACGCTATTGCTCACGCAGTATGTGAGCCAAATCACTTGCCGCCTAAAGAGGTGGATGTTCGGACGGCTGAGGCGGTCCGTGTTGGCGAAGTAACTTTCTTCTCCTCTTTGCCTGTAGAGTGCAGCGGTACCATGTAACTGCAAAAACTGCGCACCTGTGGCACCGGAAGGCAGCCTGGCGTCCATTCTGAGTTTTCCTGTACAATGTGACCACTACAATGGGACCAATCCGGTTGGAGCCCTAGGTGCTTGCAGGTGCCCCAGTACTCCGATGACGCCCCCGGACCTGGCCTGGCCCTGGGACACGGTGGACGCACAGCGCTTGAAGCCGGAGAGAACCGAAGCGATCGCACGAACTCTTCCTCTGCAGCCTAATCACAACGATGTGTGCTCCGAAAGCATAATTTTCCCGCCACGCTGTCTCCGCAGACGAGAGCCTTCGCCTGACTCGCTACACAGCCAGGGACGCTATGCAGGATGCGCCGAGTTTAGCGAAACTCGGGATCTTCACGAGCTCTGGCGATTCCCCAAGATGAAAGAACTAATGGTGACAAGACAAAGTTTGTCCATCGGCACGCCTCCAGTTTCATTGGTTTATCTAGGTTAACTCTGGGTGGCTATCATCCTTTGGGCGTTGCCATAGGGGCGGTCGACAAACTGGGGCTCACGTGATCATACGGTCGGTGCATAGTCGTCCCTTCTTTCACTTGTTTGTCGTTCCACCGAGTGCCCTACAGTCACAGAAAGTTATAAAATAAATTCATTTAGTACAATAATATAAGTCACATGTAACGTGGGTTCTAAGCATTTTAGAGTTTACAAGATGTACACTGAATGTGTATTAGACTAATTCGTAGTTTAATACGTTTCGCGTTATACCACGAGGAGACGCTCGCCTTCGCCCTTTTTCCACTGGATTGGATTGGCGCGGCTCGCTACGTGCTTGCGCTAGCATTTCCGAGCACAGATTGGTGTGCGCCTGGTGTTCGCACTGGGCTTTCAACAGATCGCTCATTTCTCGCGCTAAAGTAAGGCTGAGAGACGAAGTGAGCGTCGGTTAGCGCAGAAGTCGTTTGACGGGCACTTACCGTGTGAGCACTCAGAAATGCTGGAAAGCACGCATGCAAGGGTCAGAAAACTATGCTTTATTTGGTTTTACCTTGTTATGTACCTTCATACTGGTTAGCGCCGAGTGACGATTTCTAACAACCGCAGGAAAGGGCATATATATATCATCAGCCTATATTTTATGTCCACTGCAGGACGAGGGCCTCTCCCTGCGATCTCCAATTACCCCTGTCTTGCGCTAGCGTATTCCAACTTGCGCCTGCAAATTTCCTAACTTCATCATCCCATCTGGTTTTCTGCCGACCTAGACTGCGCTTCCCTTCTCTTGGTATCCATTCTGTAACCCTAATGGTCCACCGGTTATCCATCCTACGCATTACATGTGTATTGTGAGCCTTATATTACCCCTTCCTCTTCTTCTTCTGTATATACTCATCATCATGGCCAGCGTCATCCACTTCAGCGCTGTTAGCTCAGCAGCAGAGACAATCGGAAAGCACGTTGGAATGAACAACATACTCAAATTCGGCGTACATGCGCACGGAGGCACCTTCACTGGGCAAGCGATGACAAGCGATGCATTGTGTTGCTGGGCAGCACGCTCTATTTCACAGTCCATCCCGGAGGCTTCGTGCACGCAGATAAACTGGTGCATTTTCACTGTGCTGCGTCACTACGGAGCCTAGAATACCGCACAGCCATTTTGCTGGGGCAGTCGTGGCTTCCGTTTCTACGGCTAGAGTGTCGTTTCAGTTGGTAAAGCGGCGGCCTTAATATCCGCCTCAGTGAAACACCTGCGGTGAACAGCCATGCCGCAGCGCTGCGTTGCCATTCCCCTAATAGACTGGGAATGGACAGATCATTGTCATGAGTGACTTTATCGAACATAGCACTGCAGCGCCCGTGGCGACGGCTCCCCGTATGAACTCCCTCGTACGTGCGACCCTCTAGAATGTATCCGCTTGTAAGCTTTCGCCTCACTGTCGCACTCGCGGCAAAAAAGTGCAAAATTTAATAATTCACTCGATCTCCGTTTCTGATCGCAAATTTATAGCATTCAAAAGGACAAACCAATATCTTCAGAAATAAAATGTTCGTTATTTTATTTGTTCTACTGTAAAGTATTCGATTGAGGGAAGTGTAGGTGCAAGAATGCACCGCATGTGCCATGTTCGCATTCGACTGAGGATAGAAAGATAATGCCCGGAAGAGGAGGCACGCTCTTGACGCGCTCCAGAAAGGCGTGGCAAGCGGCTCACGGCAAGTCTGCAAATAGACAGCGAGACAGTGACGGTATTGCTAAATTGTGATAATACGTTGATAACAATAGGCCGCGCTGGCGCGTTTTGTCGCGCAGTCTTCCGCTTCCGTGCTTGAAGCGCGGAAGCACTGTGCCGCGCAGGGTGCGTTGATGTTCTCATACGCGGCTTTATCTCGACATTTCTTTTTGCCTGCTATTTTTGCACGTTCCATGCTATCTCCGTTCACTGACTACCATCGAGCAAACTTGGGTACAACTCGTGCAAACGAGAAACTCGACGCATCCTGCATAGCACCCCAACTCAACAGATGGCATTACCGTCGCACTCGAGCGTACTCTTTGAGGTTATTCACATGGACTTCGCGGAACTCCAAATAAATCTGAAGGTGTGAAGAAAATGCAAGCATTCCTGTTATGTGTGGATGAGTGCACCAGGATTTTGAGCAAAACCGGGGAAGGAAGACGCCAATCATGCGATTTACTTTCTAAGCCGAAAGATGTTTGACAATGTTGAAGCATTAGTCTCAGACATTGGACCTGCCTTGCGGAGCCGTGCACCTTAAGGAATGAGCCCAGCGACGTGGAGTTACGCTCAGGTTCACAGCACCGTATCAACCAGCAGCTAATGGGCTAGCTGAGCGATCTATTCGTGACATCAAACAGTACATAAATGTGTATCCAGACTTCCCAAGTTGATGGAAGTGCTGCCTTGAAGCGGCCGTAGCTCATCATAACCGCTCCTATACAACAGCTCTGGGATGCGCACCGCTCTTTGCTGCTACTGGGAACCCAACCTGTTTACCATCCAACACGTCTCTAGGAATGCAAGCAGCGCTGCAACTGACGAAAGAGAGAAGAAACGAAGAGAGCGAAGTTAAGTACTATGAAAGAATGAAAAGGAACTTTGACAAGTAACAGAACACTGAGAGACCAAGAATAGAGGTTGGAGACTTGGTGCTAGTGAGAAAAGAGCTGTAGAACTCATGCTCAAATCACAGAGGGCCATTCTATGTTAAAACTGCAAGCGAACAGGGAATATTAAAGACTGTCTGGTTTGTAGGCCCCAATGGCACCGTTGAATGAGCCTCTGTAGCAAACGTTCTTAAATACCATCCCAGGAGGGATGAAAACAATGGCGGGGGGAGTGAAGCGCGCTAAAGCAGTTGAAGAAGAAGGAAGACAGAATTTGTAGTAAACGGGTGAGGTGGTGGAGAAGAATAAAGAAGAAGTTAGTAATGGCAACGTGAAGAGTACTCTGTCTGTTTATGATGTGCGGGCTTGTTACAAAGTTTAAACCTCGGCATAGCCAAGTTCAACCTAGCTACAACCAAGAGAGGCAATCAGTCGGCTAGCTTCTCTGCGTTTTGAGCCATTGCGCGGCCTAGTGCGAGCTTTCACCTTTTTTCATGTCCACTGCAGGACAAGGCTGCAATTTGTAGCTCCACCGCCATTCATATCACATAGCCTTGACCAAGCCCATTAGTTTTTGCTGCTCGCGGCAAAACTGCAACCTTTCCAACGTCATCCTAAAGCTTGCACTGAGTGGAATCAACTGGCACATAGGATTGCAGTTATCACATACCAGTGTTATATTCAACATGCTTTAACTTAACCTCATTGCACCTGAATAAGTTAAGGTAACTTTTCACTTGTAAGATTGTTACTATTATTAGTGCGTTATAATTCTACTAATATTGTGTTCATTACTGGTGTCTTATTATAGTGTTATCATTATTCATGTTGCAGCGCATTTGTATTGGAATCGTGTTTCTTTATATTTTGCACGGCGATCAAAAACAAAAAAATACTTTGTGCCATATTTATAGTTATGTACATTGGCGGTGTTTGGCCGTGGTGCCCACCCTGTCTGAAATGTCAAGAGGCTATGAGGGTAAAAAAAAAGAACTAAAATGAAGGCCTCTCCAAGCGATCTCCAAGTACCGTTGTCAAGCGCGAGCTAACCCAATATTATGCACGCAAGTTTCCCAATTTCATCATAGCCCCTGAATATTTGGCGTCCTCGACAGCGATTCCTTATATGTGTCCATTCAGTAAATCTAACAGACCACACGTTATCGGCCCTACGCAATACATGACCTGTCCAGCTGCATTTTATTGTTTTATTAATGCGAACTAGAATATCGGCTACCCCCGTCTGCGGTCTTGTGCACAAACCGTACTATGAAAGATAAGAAAGCTTATATCCATGCGTCGTAAAGTAAGCAGGCCTCCTGTGCCGCGCGGTTTCAATTGGTAGCCTCTTTATTATCCTAATTTTACGTACGTCAATTGTATCAGCAAGCATGAATGTGAAGAAATATTATTAAAATAGTATAATGAAGTACCGCTAGATAAATCCATACAGAACTTGGGATAAGCAAACTTTAGACTAGGGCCTATGGCAGTCACAGGATGAAAATCTGGCACATTAGGATCACATATCTCGCAAATTACGTCCTCGGTCATAGCTCTCTGGAGACAGGATGTGTTTCGGTGAATAATGCAATAGAGACCTCCCGTCCTATAACTCAGGCCACGCCAGGAGCGCGCAAGGAGCTGCCACACGACACATTGAAGGTGGTCCTAATTGACTTGCGCGTGGATTCAAAGAGGATATTTTTGTTGTAAGGTAGAAAAGACTCTTATAGAGGTCCCTTTAGTTTACGAGATTGCACATGCTGTGCTCATGAGAAGTTGTAGGCTCCCCTACGAAGGACATCAAATATATTAATATGATTGCTTCATACTCGGTAGTGGAAGTGGGTAGGCAGGAGGGCCACAGTTTTGGGGAAAGACAGCTTGCACGGACATAACACGAGATTTTTCAGAGGGGTGCTGCTGGCTTCTTTTAACTAGCACATAATGTATGCACGTATGTATTTGTGTATGTATATTTCATGAAGATGTTGAAATAGCGATGAGTAAGGTGCATACTCAGTATACTGTAGTCATGGGCGATTTCAACGTAGAAGTAGGGCGAAAGCATATGCTGGTGAAAAAGCAAATGGCAACTACAGCATCGATTCCAGGAACATTAGAGGAAAGATGTTGGTAGAATTCGCAGAAAGGAATAGGTTACGAATAATGAATACCTTCTTCAGGAAGCATAGCAACATGAACTGGACCTGGAAAATCCCTAATGGAGAAACAAGAAATGAAATAGATGTCCTATCCTCTGCCAATCCTAGCATAGTGCATGATGTAGGAGTGTTAGGTAAGGTAAATTGCAGGGACCCTAGGTGAATGAGGTCTAGGATTTCTCTCAAGTTGAAGACAGAAAGAGTAAAATTAGTCAGAAGAGACAGGCCAACCTAGAGGCACTAAGGGTAAAAGCAGACGAATTCAGGCTGGTGCTCGCAAACAAATATGCAGCTGTAGAACAGAAAGATGAAGACAACATAGAGGTAATGAATGAAACCGTAACTACGCGGATCTCAGCAGCAGCAATTGAAGTGGTAGGTAAGGCACCAAGGCAACCAGTAGGTAAGCTTTCCCAAGTACAAAGCACCTAATAAACAAACGGAAAAACATGAAAGTGTCAAACTCGAGAGATCAATGGAATTCGCTGAACTGTCGACACTGATCAACAGGAAGAAAGTAAGGGACATCCGAAATTAT
Source organism: Dermacentor silvarum (assembly GCF_013339745.2). Classification (NCBI taxonomy): domain Eukaryota; kingdom Metazoa; phylum Arthropoda; class Arachnida; order Ixodida; family Ixodidae; genus Dermacentor; species Dermacentor silvarum. Next base: position 135,908,277 of record NC_051157.2, read on the forward strand.
ACAGTGGAAAAGATTGAGGAAGCAGTAAAACGTGGACGAAGCATGAAATCAGTGAGAAAAAAACTTGGCATAGGACAAGGTCAAATGTATGAACTGAAAGATAAGCAGGGTAATATGCTCAGCAATTTCGATTACATAGTAAAAGCAGCGAAAGAATTCTATACTGACCTGTACAGCTACCAGAGCACCGAAGCTACTTTCATTCGAAGCAGTGATGAACAGGATACAGAGGCTCCTTCTATAAATAGCGATGAAGTTAGGAGCTCCTTGCAAGACATAACCCGTGGAAAAGCGGCTGGAGAAGGTGGAATAATAGTCGATTTAATAAAAGATGGAGGAAATATCAAGCTTGAAAAGCTTGCGGCCCCTTATACGCAATGCCCCAGGACTTCAAGTGTACCACCGAAATGGAAGAATTCCCACATTAAACTAACCCATAAGACGGGAGACGTAAGGGCATTGAAAAATCATAGGTTCATTAGCTTGCTTGCCGTCCTGTATAACATATTCATCTAGTTAATTTCCAAGAAAATCAGGGCAGCACTTGAATTCAGTCAAACAAGAGAACAGGCTGGCTTCAGGAAGGGATATTTTACGATGGATCATATCCTTGTCATCAATCAGGTAATCGACAAATCTGCGGAGTACAGTCAACCTCTCTATATGGCTTTCATAGTTTATGAAAAAGCATCTGATTCAGTATAAATACCAGCAGTCTTAAGTATTAAAGGAGAACATGAGGCATACGTGAATATCTCTGGAAATATCTACAAAGATTCCACAGCCACATTGGTTCTCCAGAAGAAAACTGTAAAGTTACCTATAAAGAAAGGGGTCGGGCAAGGAGACTATCTCTCCAGTGCTAGTCACAGTATGCTTAGAAGAAGTATTCAAGCTCTTAGACTGGGAATGCTTAGAAGTGAGGATCAACGGCGAATATCTCAGCAATCTTCGGTTTGCAGATGACATTGTCCTAATCAGCAACAATGGGGAACAATTACAACAAACGATAGAGGACCATAACCGAGAAACTGTAAGAGTAGGGTTGAAGGTTACTATGCAGAAGACAATGTTCAATAGCCTGACAAGGGAACAAGAATTCAGGATCACCAGTCAGCATCTAGGGTCTCTAAATGAGTATGTTTATCTAGGTCATTTACTCACAGGGGACCCTGATCACGAGAAGGAAATTTACAGAAGAATAAAATTTTGTTGTAGTGAATACAGCAGGTAGTGCCAAATCCTGGCTCGGAGCTTACCACTGTAGTTGAAAAGAAAAGTGATAAAATCATTGCATTCTTCCGGCGGTAACATATGGGGTTCAAACTTGCAGGTTAACCAAGAAGCTCGAGAACAAGTTAAGGACCGCACAAAGAGCGATGGAACGAAAAAAAAAAAAGTGAGAGGCCTGTGCGGCGCACGCAGCACAGTCACAGCGTAAGCTGGTTCAGCGGCGCAACAGTGCATAGCGTGCATAGTTTCCTTCTGCTCTCCCGGCGTGGTGGTCCCGTCAGGCGTGTCAACTTTCATCCGGGTAACGGTCCCGTTGCACGTGTCGATATTACGCTGGGAGGTGGTCCCGTCGAGCATGTCTCGTTTCCTCCGATTCCCTGAGGGGGCGGTAGTCTTCCACGCGAATATATGCCTCCGATGAGGACAGCCGATCAAAATAAAGTGCGTCTGCGTGTGTCTTTCATCGGGATGACCGCCATCGCCGCTCAAGAGAAATAAAAGTACAGACCTGCGCGGCACAGTCACAGCATAAGCTGGTTGAGCGGCGTAAGAGTAGCTCCAATTTCGGCAGCACGCACAACAGAGTCTTCGAGGCAAAGTGTCTTCGCCTTGATTTTGACGAGAACGACCTGAACTGTCCCCCTGGCGTCGGCGTCGATGACGAGCTGCCGCTTGAAATGCTCTCTGCACCGCAGTCTACTGAGCCCGATGATGCCTGGTTGTAGCCACGCACGTAGCTCTACGATTTGCTTCTTCAGCAGCGGTTTGTGCCTTGCGAGGAGAAGCCATAACGTGTACCGAAGAGGTACCCAGAATACGTGGTGCAAATCTAACATAGGGATAGCATTGATAGCGCGCCTCGTATTAATCGCATCTCGTCGCACGCGGCGGTTGCAGGCACGTTAACTAGATGACGCCACCATAGTGGCGGAGGCTCGGGTCGTATGCATCTGCGCGTGCCTACAGGGCACCTATAAAGGGAATTTTTCTTGTGCCTGATAGCAAGCGCTTGCGTGGCTCAGTAGTAAAGTATCCGACTCCGACGCAGCGGGCCTGGGCTAGGTCCCGGCGGAAAGCGGGTACTTTTTTTTGCATTTCCGGCGATAGCGGTTACGCGGCCGGGGGTGGCGGCGGCATCATCGCGACCAGAAACGATTATTGGAATTAGCCCATAACAGCTTACGCTGTAAAATGTTAGGCGTAACGTTAAGAGACAGGAAGACAAGCGTTGTTGATCAGAGGAAAACGGAGATGGCCGTTATTCGAAATGGACATTAAGAGAAAAAAATGAAGCTGGGCAGGCCATGTAATGCGCAGCATGGAAATGCCGGTGGACCGTTGGAGTTACAGAACGGGTACTAAGAGAAGGGAAGCGCAGTGGAGGACAGCCGAAAACTAAATGGGTGATGAAGTTAGGTAATTTGCAGGTGTAACTTGGAATCAGCTAGCGCCATACAGGGGTAATTCGAGGTCGCAGGGAGAGGCCTTCGTCCCGCTGTGAACAAAAATTTGGGCTGACGATGATCATGATGTGTGTGTGTATGTGTGTGTGCGTGTGTGTGTGTGTTTGCAAAATACAACCCAGAAACGAAGTTAAAGTAACAACCACAAATGATAACACGTGACATATTAGCTATTAGAGCTGATAAGTGTCGCAGCTTAGCTCCTTAAGCACTTGGGTGAAGTACAAAAATACTGTTTTTTTCTTTTACCTAACCTTTGATAGGACTACTAATTAATTGCAACTGCCATTCTCTATTGGATATATTTTTTTCCTAACAGGACAGTACCATTAGTGCTGTTTCTGGAACGAACGGAGACGGCTTCGTTGCCATCGACGATGTGCTGATCAGGGAGGAATGTAATCAAGGAAGTGAGTAGGAAAAAGTATTTGTGTCTTTTCAGTGGGAAGTATGCAAGCGAAGCCAACGAAAACGACAAGAACCGGTCACATGTGGCCCTGTCTTGCGTTTTCTGGTAAACCTAATGTTTCCACAGTGACCGAGTATCACTGGGACCTCGCGATCATCTCCAAAACATGAACTTAGACAGTCTATAAATAATACATAACGTTGAAATTTACTCTATTGTGCATCTATACATTGCAAGTAGACTTCGTTTTCGTTGACCAGCATCCGTGCGTTTTCTGTAAACCAGCTTAGCACATAGGGTCAGAGTTAGACCAAAATACATTTGTAAGAACGCTATAATAATTAATTTGACCAAAAGAACAAGATGAAAGAAAAGTCGCAGTTTTACCCGACGAGCGAAATATCAATAGCGATAGCAAATTTTCAGACTCCTATTACGAAATAACGTGAGTAATTATTGCGGCTGTAAGATTATACTAAATATTCGCTGAGTAATTTACAGAGCATTCTATCATGCGCGCGCGGGCAAGCATGGTCAGTTCTTACTCGATAACTGCGAGCCCTCGCCATCACAGCTGTGACGTGATGAAGAGCCGCGGCACCGAGAAGCTATCGCTTCCTGCTGGCACATGCTTCACTGCGTCACCAAAACGTGAGATTAGGCGATGTCCAACTCTAGGCGCGCAAAGACACAGCGTGCACGAGGGCACCAGCCATCTTGGCTCACTCTGGCCTTTTACACCAGCAACAGATTAGCTCCAACGTACGGCGCGCGGGCCGGCGATACACTTTCTCCCGTGGACAGCCATGCGTAGCCATGACATAGGAGGAGACCTTCTCGTTTCCTAGCGCATACTTGATAGTGGGACCTCCGATAGCGGGGGTACGGAAGGTTGTGCACGATCAGCGACCAACCTTCTCGGCCTCCGGTTGCGCGCTTTTCCTCGCACCCACAGGTGCCTTTGTAGTGTCAGTATAATTCGCCGGGAGTGTCCGCATAGTTCTTATCGCAGTAAAGGTAGCCCAATAGAAGCACACCGATTGTATATGACTAAATAAATTTCCTCTTTTTACGAACTTTCTTGCTCACGTGTCTTGCCAACATTTCCAGAAAAGCTTCCAAAACTAAAAAAGAAGGCGGCAGCACTTTCAATGCAACTGCTCGCACTTTAAGCGCAGTTGAATGCTCTCATTGTCATAAGAAGACAATGGGCTTGGTATAATAATAATTGAAAGGACATGCGAAGGTATTGTGCCTACGTAACAAAGACGGCCATCGTACATTGGAAAAGAATCATCATACCACTCTGTGATCTATGCGGATCCGGTAGCACGAAGTAGTAAAAGTTTGTTTAATGTTTAATGCGGTCGCATTCCACAGTGTAATCACAGACCTTTACCACTTATCAAGAATATGTGTATTTGCGGCTTTCGAGGGCCTTATAGTGAGTGCGCGGATGGCGGACGATAGGGCTGACATCACATTCCACTGAGGGAGGAGGAAGAGGCGGAATAATTTTATTGAAAAGGGGTTGGGGTGAAAAGTTATGAGCTCGATGGGTGGGGCCCCAAGTCCAGGGCTCCACTGGCCTCTGCCGCCTACCTTACGTGAACCAAAAGTGCTAGCTGCACCTCGGGGTCAGAGCTGGCGAGTTGTGATTCCTGAGGAATTTCCGGCTAGCACCGTAAATTTTATTGCGATAGCAATTATATGGACACTCCAAAGCAGATTTCTGCCGTCGGCGTCGCCGTCGTCGTTGCCGTCATCGTCGCCGTTGCCGTCGTCGTCGCCGTTGCCGTTGCCGTCGTCGTCGCCGTTGCCGTTGCCGTCGCCGTCGCCGTGAGGTTCCGTATGACGTCAACGGCGATGAAAGCGTCGCCGCGCTCCGGACGCTGTATGTGCGAGTGAAAGGGTGCGAGGGACGCGCGCTTTCACGGGGAGCGAACGCACGTCGGAGAGCAAACGCACGTTCTGCGCCGTGCTCTGAAGGGCTGCAGAATTAAGCGTCTCTTTCCTACTTTCCATAGATAGAGATCAAACGCGACTTCTTTGGTCGCGCGAGAGGCTGTGGGGGGACGGGAGGGAGGGAGGGAAGGAGTGAGGGGAGGCGACGTTTAGCTGCGGCACCAAATACGTATTTATATAAAAACGCCGCGCGCGTTCGGTGCGAACGCGGGCAAAACGCCGATTGCGTCGACAACAGTTCTGCGCGTTGCTGGTGCTCCTGCATGTCCAAGTTTATACAACGTATAGCTCTACTAATTTGCTATCGCAATTGGTGCTTCGCCTTTCGGGTGAAACTGTGACAATTTTTTTGATGTAACTGCATCCTCATATAAAGTCAATTGTGAGGAGCTTTCTGTTATAAGCCTTGTTAATTATTCACATTCGGGCAGATACTGCAATTGCGAAATGAAAAGGTGATCATTAGTGTAGCTATGTTTGATTAACAGAGATCTTATCAAATAAGACGACTTTAGAGGTTTCCCCAAAACCTGCTGTAAACATTCATTGGTGTTCTAATTAGGATGGTCCAGAACAGCTAGGAGGACGCATTTGGGAAACTGTAACACCAATGCATATTGTGGTACATATTAACTACAGATATCTTTCTAACACAACGTTTGTTGCATGATGTTGCAATTTTCTGAATAAACAAAGTCGCTATTAGAAATTGAAACTCTGGGTCAGCAGCGCTAAACTTACAATAATTTCGTTTAACCCTCATGTCCAGAAAAACGTTTCTAGACAAGAAGATGGGAGATCGGTAAATAGCGATTAAGAGTGACTATTAAGTGATTTAGCAAAACAGTTGGTCAGTGACTGAGGCTGTGGGTCAGCGGTTTAATCAATTCATTGAGAAAAGTGAGCAAGGCAGACGCAAAAATACCGACCAAGTGCAAATTAACTATTTCTGCGATGGAGGGGCGAGTGGGCAATGAAATGAGTCGTCTTAGAACACAAGTGGTGTTTGTTCTGTAGACCAATGGCAGTGTGTTGCACTTTCTATCACTCTATCCAAATAAATTAACCAAGTTTTCACTGTTTAATTTTTGTTTAAAATATTTCATCTCCTTCGTTTTTTATGGCGCTCTCAGCTCTAGAAACAAGGAGAGAGGGAGGCTCTCTATTGTAAACTGGACAATAGTGCTTGGGAAAAACAAGAAATGCAATGATACGCACAGCGTACGTCACCAAAGCATTATACGCAAATCGTATGGTTTATGGAAATCTACCGTGCAGTACGTGAGAACAAATATATGAAATGTTACCTATAGCCACCGTGCAGGAGCTTAGAACAAATGTATAAAATGTTAGATATAGCTTATTTTTTCACCTATCCAAGATAATGAGTACTTTCTACGTATTTATCTCCCTTGTTTTCCGAGTATTGCTTTGTTAATTCTGTAACTTCATTGTTTATATGCATTCCTGTACCTTAGCCTACATGCATTCATTTCTCTGTAATATCATTTATGACTAATTCTCTGCAGAGATAACCTTGTGGCACAATTTTTTCGTCTTATTTGTTGTTGTATATAATAATTTTATGAGTTCAAACCTAGAATTTGTAACCGTTTCAGTGTACGTTACATAGTTGGCAGCAGCTCTTGAAATAACGTAAAAAAGTAGGAAGCAATCATTAGATAAATAAAAAAAGGCGAAACAACTCCTTGCTACCAGGCATCCGTCGACGTTTTTGCCCAGTTATTAAGGCATTATTGACGCTTTAGCGACGCACACTATAAAAATTACGCGGGTAGTTACTTTTTTGCTCTATGTTGAACCTAACATTTGCTGTCTCCATGAGCTTTCTTTCTATTTCAATCGCTGTGCGACCAAAATAAAATTATAAATACTAACCTGTAGTTCCGGCGCTTCAAACATGGGTTCACTTTACAAAACTTTATTCGTCTTCAATACTTCTCAGACGAAGCTTGAACACTTACTTTTCTTGAAAATTATGCAGCCCTGCAATGATTGTTTTTTTTTTTTTTGCTCTGCCTCTTCCATCACGTAGCACGCTCGACAGAAAGGTTTGATTGTGGCAACCAGACTGTGACGATAGAGCGCGTGTGTGACTTCGTGACCGACTGCGAAAACGGCGACGACGAGCGCAACTGCGGCAATTGCGACTTCAGCGAAGGCCTGTGCGGCTGGATCTCCGACGGCCCTCTGAACCGTGGCACGACGGGATGGCGCCGCAAAGCGGTAGGCGAAGTCGAGAACTCACCACTCACCAACGCACGCAATAGTCGTAAAGGTGAGTGCTCGTGGAAACAGCGGCGCATTCATTGGAAAGTCTGGATTCGCTCGCTGTTGTGAAACAATATCACGGTTCGTTCAAACTAGAAACAAGTACGCGCGAAGATGGAAGCAAGACATCATTAACAGTGCTTGCAGCCTGGAATGGAATGCAGCCTAAGCCGACGTTTAGTCCCTAGAACTTGTCTTCGTCAAGGAAGCAACGGCTTTCTTTTAGCAGCAGTTTTGTGTAGGCGTAGCACGCTCTTTGCCACCCTCAATGGGATGGGGAGGGGAAGGGGAAAGAGATAGATATAGAACAATAAGTTTGTTTTTAGCGTATAGTGAAGAAAATGAACGTCTTAAAGAAAAGAGGGGAAGGAATATAAAAAGTAAACACATTGACTTCCCTTACAGTACTATTCCCACAAGCTTATTCTCCTCTTTCCCCAGTACATCAGCAGCGCTAAGGAAAACAGTGTCTGCACGGATGAAAACACGTCTCATTGTGAGAACGTTGGTTCCAGCGAAGTTCCTTGTTCGAACACGGCTAATCAGTCTAATCATCTAGGATTCTGCAATAGCTGTGTGCCATTGTTGTTCCTGAAACAAGATTCAACAAACGCATAAATGTTTATCGCAGCTTGCAGACATTCAAATATTACCGTTTTTTTTTGTAACCGTTAGAAAATGTTGCAAATGTCCTTCCGGGGTTAAAACTATTTGCCTTTTTGTCAACGCTGAACGTAGAATTATTGCGATGCTGTACAAGGCCAGAACTATATTTGACTGCCGCTTTTCCTTCTTCTCTGAGCTAAGTTTGATTGAAACGATGCGATAGATGAGTGATTATGTCACCCTGCTGCCGAGAAAAACTATGCGCGTTAGTGATTGACCATGTGCCCCGACCTAATTCGATGGAAGCGCGAACTTGCGTCTACAACACATTGAGTACATTTGAAGGACCTTATAGCGCTGTGCTGCCCTTGGGTATTGAATTCGGTTAATATGTCAAGCTGTAACATAAGCACTATGTTTGCTAAGATAAATATCTTAGCAAACATCTACAAAGATTCCACAGCTACCTTGATTCTCCACAAGAAAAGTAGAGTTACCTATCAAGAAAGGGGTCAGGCAAGAAGACACAATCTCTCCAATGCTATTCACTGCATGCTTAGAAGAAGTATTCAAGCTCTTAGACTGGGAAGGCTTAGGAGTAAGGATCAATGGCGAATATCTCAGTAACCTGCGGTTTGCAGATGACATTGTCCTATTCAGCAACAATGGAGACGAATTACAGCAAATGATTGAGGACCTTAATCGAGAAAGTGTAAGAATTGGGTTGAAGATGAATATGCAGAAGACAAAGATAATGTTCAATAGCCTGGCAAGGGAACAAGAATTTAGGATCACCAGTGAGCCTCTAGAGTCTGTAAAGGAGTACGTTTACCTAGGTCAACTACTCACAGGGGACCCTGATCACGAGAAAGAAATTTACAGAATAAAATTGGGTTGAAGTGCATACGGCAGGCATTGCCAAATCCTGACTGGGAGCTTACCACTGTCGCGGAAAAGAAACGTGTATAATCATAGCATTCTACTGGTGCTAACATATGGGGCAGAAACTTGGAGGCTAACAAAGAAGCTCTAGAACAAGTTAAGGACCGCACAAAGAGCGATGGAACGAAAGATCTTAGGACTAACGTTAAGAGACAGGAAGAGAGCGGTGTGGATCAGAGAACAAACGGGGATAGCCGATATTCTGGTTGACATTAAGCGCAAGAAATGGAGCTGGGCAGGCCATGTAATGCGTAGGATGGATAACCGGTGGACCATTAGGGTTACAAAATGGATACCAAGAGAAGGGAAGCGCAGTCGAGGTCGGCAGAAAACCAGATGGGATGATGAAGTTAGGAAATTTGCAGGCGCAAGTTGGAATACGCTAGCGCAAGACAGGGGTAATTGGAGATCGCAGGGAGAGGCCTGCGTCCTGCAGTGGACATAAAATATAGTCTGATGATGATGATGATATTTAATAAAAGAGCGAAACAGAGTACTTAAACGATAATAATTTATTAGCATTTATCGCGAAGCTCGTGCTTTTCGCAGCTATGAACATAAGCTTAGAAGTTTGTACACACCGTGGTTAGTGGGTGACTATGTCTTTCGTTAATTATAGTCTGCGCAGTTGTATTGCAGTATGACAAATGTATATGCCTTATTGACACCTGCTGTGAAGGTTCCTGATTATAGCAGGGACAGGCTGAATAGAAAAATAAAATTTACTTCGCTACTCTCAGCATTCAGCCAAACATTAAGACACTCATTGTGGTCTTAGCACGTGCGAAAGCAGACTGAGTTTTTTCATTTGCGAAATAAAGTTTTCGCATCTAACACATCATAGTAAGCATCAATCTTTAGCGACCACGCCGCAACATACTGAAATATACAGCCATAGCTATTCGTATTGCTGGAAGCAACAACTCAGGTTCTCAGAAAAGCAATATACGTATAAGCTAAAAGCACAGTCACAGTAAAAAGGCCCTCTATGTGCTCTTTAGGATCGATTTCATGGCTTTATGCCAGGAGCTTCAT